>NC_090731.1:28917363-28922363 GCF_036898095.1 Palaemon carinicauda | reverse complement strand
TTCATGAAAAATTATGAACTCCCTTATAAGCTTTGTTTTTTCTAAAGAGAACCATTATCTATTATACCATCTGCAATCCCCTACAGTGATTAATTCTGAGGCAAATATTTCAATTCTCTGCGATCGGTAAATTTATTGATGAATTATTGATGGGGAGGAAACTGACAGCGTATTTTTCAGCTTGTTTCATTGAATTATTTCGAAACTATAATTGATATGGCCAAGGTTACAGGATTTTTTTTTTTTTCTAAACCACCTCATGGTAGGCTTGACTAAATACCCTCTGTTATTACAGAGACAATATTTTGAGGGACGTGAATTATAAATGGACATTTTAACGCAATAAATTCGTTAAAAATAAGATAAATTAAAAGATGAAAACTTGGATGAAAGCAAGACACGTTTCTTAATTGGCATTTTATCCTTTCATGCTGTTTTCATGATCCAATTTAGTATTGAGTCTGCATTAGATAGAAAAATGTTGATTCCTGTTAAAAAAAAATATGCAAATTATTAATAGAAATTTTAACAGCAATTTCGTAAAAAGGTAAAAAAAAAAAAAAAAAAAAGTAAGGAAAACTTGTATTGACAAACACGACTATTTTCGCAATTAGTATATTTTTCTTTCATGCTGCCCTCATGATCCTATTTAATACCGAGTCTAGATTACATAGAATTTTTTTTTTTTATTATGGTAAAGAAACTTTTTTAACGATATCGTTATGCATTAGCGTATGATAATAGTAGATGAAGTAACGAAATATTTTAGTTATCGGATATTATTGAATTATTTCCATTTGGTATTGATATCAGTTTTGTTTAAATGTACGTAATATAAAAAATCTTTTATGTGACAACAGATTTATATGGGGTTATGGTTGCCTATCGGTAACGTCCATGCTTGGTAATCGCAAGACTGGGGTTCGAGTCCCGCTGAAACTCGTTAGTTCCTCTAGTATCTACAACCTCCCCATCCTTGAGAGTTAAGGATGGGGGGTTTTGGGGGGAGCCTATAGGTCTACCTGCTGAGTCATCAGCAGCCATTACCTGGCCTTCCCTGGTTCTAGCTTGGATGGAGAGGGTCTTGGGTGTTGATCATATGGATATATGGTCAGTCTCTAGGGTATTGTCCTGCTAGCTATGGCATTTTCGCTGCCCCTTGCCTCTGCCATTCATGAGTGACCTTTAAACCTTTAAACAGTGACCAGAATATGATTTTGAGCCATTTAGGTGAGAGTATCCCTGAGCTGTCTCGTTGCCAAATGTAATTGTCAGGTATTGAATTTGTAATTAGCAAGACGACCTTTTATTGCCTGCATGACGTTATTGCAAAATTAGCTGGTTTCGCGTTCATTGCCATAATGCATGCTTTTCTTGTTTCAGCTTGTCCTGTCTTATTATTATTATTATTATTATTATTATTACTATTATTATTATTATTATTATTATTATTATTATTATTATTGTTGTTGTTGTTGTTGTTGTTGTTCGGCTTGCCCTATATTATTATTATTATTATTATTATTATTATTATTATTATTATTATTATTATTATTATTATTATTATTATTATTATTATTATTTACTTTATCACTTGATCTCCTTACCTCACTGGGCTACTTTCCCTTTTGGAGCTCCTGGGCATGTAGAATCCTGCTTTTCCAAGTAATGTTGTAGTAGTAGTAGTAGTAGTAATAATAATAATAATAATAATAATAATAATAATAATAATAATGATAACAATAATAATAATATTACTTATCATTTATTATTATTATTATTATTATTATTATTATTATTATTATTATTATTATTATTATTATTATTATTATTATTATTATTATTATTATTATTCCTTTTTCAATTTGTTATTTTTTAATGATGTGATCTAATCTCTACTTTATAAAAGGGGGTAAGAAATTTGGTTTTAGTATTTATTAAAACTTGATTCACACTATTGTGCAATGATTGGAAGGATAACGATCATATAAGAAATAACATTTAAGTAGTTTTTTTTTTTTCGTTTATCTTTATTTATACTTTGACGCTGCTGCAAAAATTGTTTCGACATCGTCGGTGTTGGTCGAGTTGTGCATTTTTGGTGGCCTGTCGATCTGACCTGGTTGCTGGAATTGTGGTATGATTTTGGTTTCGTTTATTGCTTGTTTTTATAGTTTTAAAGTTTATATCTATTTATCTATGTTTTCATTGTGTTTTTATTTTCTAACCTATCATTTAATTATAGTTGAAGCTAGGTGTTCAGCATTTGATCATATATTTAAGATTTGTGACGGGAGTTTAAAGGTTTAAAGGCCGCTCATGAATGGCAGAGGCAAGGGACAATGACATTGCCCTATCAAGCAAAACAATGTCCTAGAGGCTAACTATATATACATATAATCAGCGCCCAAACAATGGCTGTTGATGACTCAGCAGATAACCCTACAGGCTCCCCCAAACCCTACATCCTTAGCTCACAACGATAGTGGGGTTGTACAGACCAAAGGAACTAGCGAGTTTAAGCGTTATTCGAACCCCAGTCCGGTAATTAGAGCAGGAAGAAACGAAGACATAAATAAATGAAGGAGACTATCGAACAAAGGGACGTTGGGTAGCGAGTGTACTTCACCCAAACAATTAGTGCTTCTTCCCCCAACCACGACTAAGAGAAAGTCAAGAGGAAAGAGGGAATAATGGAATATTCAGATGCAACGAAGGAAGAGGAGAGAATGTGGAAATTTTCCCCCGGAGAATCCCAGTTGTTTCAGTTTGCATTCCTCAAGACACTCATCCATTTTTATTTACTTCGTATTGCCTTTAGGTTCAGTGAAATTTATGAAAATAGAATGACCCTTTGGAACTCCCAGTATCGAAAGATAAGGTTTTTTTTTTTTTATAGAAAACGTAGTAATCATATACCTGTACGTTTATGCTTACATTTATTTTATAAATGTTTTATATATTCAAGTGTATTTTTCTAAAGAAACTATTGTTTAATTATTATTATTATTATTATTATTATTATTATTATTATTATTATTAGCTAAGCTACAACCCTGGTTGAAAAAGCAGAATACTATAAGTCTAAAGGGCTCCAACAAGGAAATTTCCCCACTGAGGAAGAGAAACAAGGTAATAAACTACAACAGAAGTAATGAACAATTGAAATAAATTATTCTTAAGAACAGTAACAATATTAAAATAGATATTTCATGTATGGATTTTTATACTTAATTATTCAATGGAATATGCAAAAAAAGAAGAAATATTTAAATAAAATAATCACCGGAGGTATGAAATAAAAGACAATATACAATTTTTTTTTTCCAGGGTACAATGTAAATGAAAAGTGAAGACTTCAGGTTAAAGTCCGACAACAAATAAAGGAGTTTAATGATATTAATACGGCCAAACTCCTTTACTCTGTATTTTGTCTCCAATTAGAACCAGTTTCGATCTTTATATCATCACCATCTCCTATGAATATTGACGCAAAGGGCCTCGGTTAGATTTTGACAGTCGTCTCTATTTTGAGCCTTCAATTCAATTCTTCTCCATTCATCATATCCTACTTCGCGCTTCAAAGTCCTCAGCCATGTAGGCCTGGGTCTTCCAACTCTTTTAGTGCCCTATGGAGCCCAGCTGAATGTTTGGTGAACTAATCTCTCCTGGGGGGTGGAGTTGTGAAGAGCATGCCCAAACCATCTCCATCTACCCCTCATCATGATCTCATCCACATATGGCACTCGAGTAATCTTTATAACGTTATATCAAAAGGTTTATCTCAACATTTTTTCTTATTTTCTATTAGAGAATTTATACCGACATTTGTCCAATGTTATTGAGCTTGAATCTTTAATGGTAATTGATTCGCAAAATAAATATATGTTCAATGATGTTATGAATATTCGTCAATTAGAAAAATTAATTAATAACCTTAATAATTTTCCGTTAGAAATGATATCGAACACTGATGTTCTATTGCCTCGCTTATTTGTTCAAATGGAGAAAAACCTTTCACATCTGTATTAAAGATATATTTTAATGTTGTCACTGTCATTAGAATATTTTATTTTAATTGTTCATGACTTCTCTTGAAGTTTATTGGTTTTTCTTGTTTCCTTTCCTCACTGGGCTTATTTTTTTTCTCCTTTGGATCCCTTGGGTTTACAGCATCCTGCTTTTCCAACTTGTTAGGTGTAGCTCAGGTAGTAATAAAAATGATAATAATAATAATAATAATAATAATAATAATAATAATAATAATAATAATAATAATAATAATCTTGGGTTATTCTTAGTAAAGGAAACTAGGTGTGAACCATTACGAATTCCTTCGCCTTTGAGAAACTAAATAAAAATCGTAATTAAAAATCGTACTTTACTCAAACGTCTTCTGAGACCACCTGGTTCGAGAATCCGAATCTTCTTCAAGTCGAAGAGGAAAAAAAAAATGTGAATGGCGAAGGAGAGTCAAGTATGAAAAAAGATCTTTTAAAAGAGATGTAGAGGGAGGAAGGAGGATAATGAGAAGGTGGATGGGAAGGAAGAGGAGAATAATTTAGAGGGAATGAGGGAGAGGAAGAGAAGGGCGATGAGAAGTATTTGAAAGGTGGAAGAAGTAAAGAAGATGAACAGATGTAGAAGAGCAAGGAGGAAGAGGGAACTAAACTCGTTGGGAATTAAGAAGTTCAGTTTATCAATGGAAAGTAGAGTGAAAGGTCTACTGATACTACTACTTCTATTAAAACTACTACTACTAATACTACTACTACTTAAAGGTTTCCTACTACTGCTACTAGAAGGTTTTCTACTACTACTACTACTACCACTAAAACGTTTTCTACTGCTACTACTAAAAGGTTTCATGCTGATACTACTACTAATGCCACTACTAAAAGGATTCCTACTACTACTACTACTACTACTACTACTACTACTACTAAAAGGTTTACTAGTAATACTACTACTACTACTAAAAGGTTACAGGTTTCATGCTA
>NC_090731.1:28909863-28912363 GCF_036898095.1 Palaemon carinicauda | reverse complement strand
CAGGGGCTGCAATTATTTATTAAATCATCGTACTCATACATTTTTCGTTTTGACTAATGTATCCTTTGGTACTTAGTAATTTTATTTATCTTTTTCTAGTGATAAGTATTATAGTACATTTTTCATGAACCTTCACACACACACACACACACACACACACACACATATATATATATATATATATATGTGTGTGTGTGTGTGTGTGTGTGTATGTATATATGTATATATATGTTTATGTATGTATATATAGGTACATATATATATATATATATATATATATTTATTTATTTATGTATTATGTATATATATATATATATATATATATAAATATATATATATATATATATATATATACATACATACATTATATATACATTATATATTTTAATATGACTCTCTAAGTAAGCAAATCTTTGTACAATTGAAGAAACAGATTGAATGTGTTCCTCAAATATTAGATTTCAAACATAAAATCATATCGAGAATTTTAAATGTGTTATATTTAGTTAAAGACATCATTATTGTAAAAGTTATTGATGTTGAAGAGTCACTGACCTTAACCTACCTTGGAGTCATGTTAGGGTTCACCATCATCCCCCACAATTTTCACCTTGCACTAATTTAGCCTAGACTTCCATTGGTGGATTCAACAACCAGAAATCTACATATAGGGGATGGAAATGATACAGAGAAAGTAGCATCATATGCATATGCAGCAATCTTACTTTCAAGGCCAAACAACATATTATGCGATTATGATATTAAAAGTAGCGGTAAGAGAACACAAGATATTACATTCCTTTGGTCACTAATTACCCTTCAGTAATTACTCCTTGCTATCTATTACTTTATAATTAAATGGTGGTGCTAATTAAAAACCCACCTGTTCCATCTTCTCAAGTTTGAAAACAAGGGACTCATAATAACCCGGTCAAGGCGTAACTAACATCAAAGTCAATCATATGAATATTTAACTACAATCAGGGATTTCTGTATGGCATGGAAGAAGTCAATCTATACAACGAGGGAAGATGATTACTTTCTCCATATCTATTTAGACGTTTTGCCTAAAGACATTAAAAGACTTAGATGATATGGGACATACAGATATTCGATGCTTATCAACAGGGATGCAGCTGCCATAAAAACAGATTTACTTAATGGAGTAACGTTACCAATTCACCAAAGAATGGCGATAAATCTCTTCTTGGTAACTTACAGAAAATAGCAGGTAAAATAGGAGCTAAGATATATATATATATATATATATATATATGTATATATATATATATATATATATATTATATATATGTATATATATATATATATGTATATATATATATATATATATTATATATATATATATATATATATATATTATATATATATATATATATATAAATTTTTAGCTCACAAACACATACTATATATATATATATATATATATCTATCTATCTATCTATCTATCTATCTATCTATCTATCTATCTATCTATCTATCTATCTATCTATCTATATATATATATATATATATATACTTAGCTGCTGTGTCTCCCTCTATTGTTCGCAAGTTAATTTTCTGGAACCTTGTCAAAAATGACTAAAATTTCCTTTTGGGTGTGTAGGAAAGAGAACACTAACATATTTGTTCTTAACTCATTCTTTGCTCTGAACTCACTTAATAGCAGGTTCTGCTATTAATACACTGTCATTCAGTGCTATAACTTACGCTCCAAGGAAACATGGAGAGGCAATTGTTTATATCAGTGCTTTAGAAAATTTGACATAATTATAAACTTATGACCTCATCAGTAATTTTTCTATATCGTGACATTACTTTCAGTAAAGAAGAAAAATGAATCTAAAACTTCAAAAAATATTAAAAGGTATATATAAAATCCATAGTGTTTTTGACATCCACTAATTTAATGAAAGATTATAATACGTTATATAATTATTGATTTTTTTTGATAAACTTATAATCTTTTTATATAATTGCTAATTTATGAGATCTCACCTAAGTCAAGAAAACAATAGCTAAGTTACAACTCTAGTTGGAAAAACGGGATGCTATAATCCCAAGGGCGCCAACAGGGAAAAATAGCACAATGAAGAAAGGAAATAAGGATATGAATAAACTACAAGAGAAATAATGAACCATTAAGATAAAACACTTTAAGAACAGTAACAACATTAAAACATCTTTTATTTATTTCTTGCAAATTTGAACTTTTGAAGTTCTACCGAATCAACTATCCGATTAGAAAGATCATTCCACGACTTGGTCAATGTTGGAATGAAACTTTCATATATAAACTATAAAAAGACACTTATGTCATTTGTATATGAAAAGAAGCTTGTGTCATCTGTATTAACTATAAAAAGGGGACTTAAGTCATCTGTATAAACTATGAAAAGAGACTTATGTCATCTGTATAAACTATAAAAGACGAGACTTATGTCATTCATATAAACTATATAAAGAGACTTATATCATCTAT
>NC_090731.1:28892397-28904897 GCF_036898095.1 Palaemon carinicauda | reverse complement strand
TATAAACTATAAAAAGATTTGTGTCATCTGTATAAACTGTCAAAAGAGACTTATGTCATCTGTATAAACTATAAAAAAAGAGACTGATGTCATGTATATAAGCTATAAAAAAAAAGACTGATGTCATCTGTATATCTGTGAGTCCAAACGACTCATAGAGCTCAAAACAAAAGTTCTACGAAATCTTTCAGCAAAATCGTCCCTCGAAAATGAAGGTTATTCATTCTATTTATGTTCCCTTAATTACCTTATCTAGGGCAAGTTATCTTTACAGCGTAAGAGCCTTCGTCCTTTCAGAAGAAGAGTGAGATTTATTTATCTATAGGAAGTAGGGAAATAGGAAGAGCCCTCTAGAATAAAATGATTATGCAATATGCACCTACTCATAGATGATGGTACGAACGGATCTAGTCAGCAGAGGTTAGATGTTTCTTGTTAAAGGTAATTATACCACGTTTATATATATATATATATATATATATATATATATATATATATATATATATATATATATATATATATATATATATATATATATATATATATATGCGCAATTATACACGTGTAAGTGCTCACACACGCAATATATGTATATATATATATATATATATATATATATATATATATATATATATATATATATATATATATATACACACACACAGTAGGCCCCTGCCATACGACATTAATCCGATTCGGAGTTGGTATCGTATGGTGAAAATGTCGTATGGCGGGTAATAGAATAGCGAATGTGTGAAAAACCCCTGGTAAAAACATTGAAAATTAGAATGTAACAAAATACAATACAGTAGTATAGTAAGCACTGTACTACAGTATACTTATATATAATATACTTGTACTGTACAGTATATAATTAATTAACATTATAGATAAAAATTATATACTGTACAGTACTGTAAAGGAAAAATTAAATCTTATTTACCTTTGGAGTGACGTGACTTGAGCTGGTAGTGGGTGGAAGCAGAGGGTGGAGAAGACGGTAGATATAAAAACGGATCAATGCTAATTATGTTATGTACACTTAATAATAAATTTATACTTACTATTAAACACTTAAAATTACCAATGCTTTGTTTATTATTTTTGTCTTTTGATTTTTTTTATGATTTTTTTTTCTAGAACTTAAAAATTTACTCTTTTTTAGCTTTTTTGATAGAATCACTATTATCGTCTTTGCTTTCTGACACTTCTCTTTTGGAGAAATATGTATCCAAAGAAGCCTGTTTCTGATGATTCCTCAATATATTCCTAAAATGACTCATACACTTATCATTAACAATCTGCATAAGACGACTTGTGTGAAGTTTTTCTGGGTGTTTCTTTTCAATGAAACTCGTAAGGTTTTCATACTAACCGATAGCTTCCCTTATTTCTGACGATGTCGTTTCTTCAGTCTCCCCCCCCGTCCTCTCCACCACTAGAGCTGTGCTCTTCTTGAATGATCGTCAACTGCATTGCCTCCAACTCCTTTAAGTCTTCAGTTGTAAGCTCCTCCCTGTGCTCCTCGATAAGGTTATGGACGTCAGCCTCATCGACAACAAGCCCCATGGAGCTCCCGATTGAAATTATTTCCTCAACATCACCCTCAAGTGCAGGATCATCAACGGCCTCGTCTTCGGTTGAGGGATCGAAACCTTCAAAGTCTCGTTTTGTTACAACAGCTGGCCACAGTTTCTTCCATGAGGAGTTCAAGGTGTGCCGTGAAACCTCATTCCAAGCTGTGTCGATCATCTTCAGGCATTGGACGATGTCAAAATGCCTCTTCCAAAATTCATCGAGGGTGAGTTGAGTGCTTTCAGTCACTTTGAAGCATCTCCTGAACAGATGCTTTGTGTAAAGCTTCTTGAAGTTGGCAATCACTTGCTGGTCCATAGGCTGGAGGAGAGGGATGGTGTTTGGTGGCAGATAGAGAGCCTTAATGAAGGAGAAGTCAGGATGAATGATGTTTTTGAGGTCAGGATGGTGAGCAGGGCCATATTCCGGCACTAAGAGACATTTCAGAGGAAGATCGTTCTCTTCTAAATAGTTCTTGACAGCAGGACCGAAGCAGACATTTATCCACTCAATAAATATGGTCCTTGTGACCCAGGCCTTAGCATTAGACTTTCAAAATATCGAGAGCCTCTCCTTCGTGATATTTTGCGCCTTGCAGGCACGAGGATTTGCACAAAATGTGAGCGTAAGTCTGTCCTTCATTGGTTTATGGCCAGGAAGTTTCCTTTCTTCAGCTGTGATATATGTACAGCGGGCCATTTTCTTCCAGAAAAGGCCAGTTTCATCGCAGTTAAAAACTTGCTGAGGAATGTAGCCTTCTCTGGAAATTACGTTCTCAAACTTCATGAAGAATTCTTCTGCTGCTTTCTTGTCAGAACTGGCCACCTCTCCATGCCCGACGACTGAGAGAATACCAGTCCTCTTCTTAAACCGATCAAATCACCCATGAGAAGCCTTGAACTCTTGGGGGGCTTGCTGCGACGTTCCTTCGCCTCCGTCGTCTCTCTGGGCTTCCACGAGATCGGCAAAGATGGCGTTCGCCTTGTGCGAAACTACCGATTGCGTGAATGTATCACCAGCGATTTCCTTCTCTTAATCCACAGAAGAAGGAGTCTCTCCATCTCATCATTGATTGAGGTCCTTCCACTGGCAAGGACAGTCATGCCTTTAGAAGACTTACTTGCTTCCTTATTCCTAATAATTATACCAATGGTAGATTGGTTACGGCCATACGTACTAGCAAGGGTAACGATGCGCATGCCTTCTTCATATTTCTTTATGATCTCCAGCTTCGTTTCCATAGTTACCATCTTATTTCTGCCTTTAACATCACTAGCATTCTTAGGACCCATGGCTAACGAATTAAAGTTATAATTAAGCACTAAAATGCACAAAAAATAAAAATATCGCAAGCACTCACATGAGATCAAGTCTTTATGAAATGCACACGAGATTCTGATCTGAGCACGCGTATGACAAAGAGAGAGAGAGGCAGAATCTCTCTCAAGCATTGTGGGAGGATTATTGGCAAATAGCGTATTGGCATCTTAGTGACGCCGTGACGCCGACCAATAGCAGACCAGCTTCTTAGTGACGTATGTAGTGACATATGAGCATGTTGGTAAGCTACTGACTCGCACAGTTGTACACGTAGAAACCGACAAATTTGAGTTTCGGAATTCGATGTCGTAAGGTGGGGAAAATGTCGTAACGAGGGGACGGAAAAAAATCCTATTCCACACCGTAACGTGAAAAAAACGTAAGCTGGGGACGCCGTATGGCGGGGATCTACTGAATATATATACATACATATGTCTAATATATATTCTATGTATACATATATATATCTATATTTATACAGTAGATATATAGGTATATACACACATACAAATGCATATATATACATATATATATATATATATATATATATATATATATATATATATATATATATATATATATATATATATATATATATATATATACATATATATATATATATATATATATATATATATATATATATATATATAAATAATGTATGCAGAAAAGTTTCATATTCATGTGTGTATATATATATATATATATATATATATATATATATATATATATATATATATATATATATATATATATATATATACATTTATATATATATATATATATATATATATATATATATATATATATATATATATATATATATATATATATATATATATATATATATATATGTATATATATATACACACACACAAATATGAAACTTTCCTGCATATATATATATATATATATATATATATATATATATATATATATATATATATATATATATATATATATATATACATATACACACACATGTATACGTATATATATATATATATATATATATATATATATATATATATATATATATATATATATATATATATATATACACACACACAAATATGAAACTTTTCTGCATATATATATATATATATATATATTTATATATATATATATATATATATATATATATATATATATATATATATATATATATATATATATATACACACACACAAATATGAAACTTTTCTGCATATATATATATATATATATATATATATATATATATATATATATATATATATATATATATATATATATATATATATATATATATATATATATATATATATATATATATACACACACACATACACATCTTTTTCTCAACCGTTATCCCAACCTTAAGGAGTCGGTTGCCTGATGCGCCCTTTCCAATGCCTTCTATTATTATTATTATTATTATTATTATTACTTACTAAGCTACAACCCTAGTTGGAAAAGCAGTATGCTATAAGCCCAGGGGCTCCAACAGGGAAAATAGCTCAGTGCGGAAAGGAAAAAAGGAAAATAAAATATTCTAAGAAGAGTAACAACAATAAATATCTCCTATATAAACTATAAAAACTTTAACAAAACAAGAGGAAGAGAAATAAGATAGGAGAGTGTGCTCGAGTGTACCCTCAAGCAAGAGAACTCTAACCCAAGACAGTGAAAGGCCATGGTACAGAGGCTATGGCACTACCCAAGACTAGAGAACAGTGGTTTGATTTTGGAGTGTCCTTCTCCTAGAAGAGCTGCTTACCATAGCTAAAGAGTCTCTTCTACCCTTTCCAAGAGGAAAGAGGCACTGAACAAGTACAGTGCAGTAACCCCTTGGGTGATGAAGAATTGTTTGGTAATCTGTGTTGTCAGGTGTATAAGGATAGAGGAGAATATGTAAAGAATATGCCAGACTATTCAGTGTGTATGTAGGCAAAGGGAAAATGAACCGTAACCAGAGAGGAGGATCCAATGTAGTACTGTCTGGCCAGTCAAAAGACCCCATAACTCTCTAGCGGTAGTATCTCAACGGGTGGCTGGTGCCCTGGCCAACCTACTACCTATAAAAGCATCCTTTTCCACCAAACCTCTTCTCTCCATATCACCCTTAACCTTATATTGCCATATAATTCTCTGCCCCCCTCTTCATTTTCTCCCTCTAAAAGGTACCTCCCAAGCCCTCCTCACGCCCTCTCCAACATCCACCCTCAACACGTGCCCACACCATCTCAGTCGTAACATTCTTATCATCTCTGTAATCTTCACTACGCCTGCCATTCTTCTTATTTCATCTTTTCCAATCTTTCAAACAGTGATATTCCCATAATCCACCACAGCATTCCCACATCTGTTCTCTCAAGCTTTGCTTCCTGTTTTCGTCTTAGAACCTAATATTCTGATCCAGACATTAACACTGGTCTTATTACTGTGGTGTAGATCTTGACTTTTAGCTTAATTGACATTTTCCTATCCCATACCACTACTGCTACCTCCCTCCACTTTCCCCTTGCGGTTTTTATCTTATTACCAACTTCAGCCTCACATCCTCCATCCTGAATTATAGTAGATCCCAAGTATCCAAATTGTTCTACCTGATTTATAACTACACCTCTACTTTCATGTATAGCAATCCTGTCCCTGCCTCTCTTACTACTCACCATAGCTTCAATCTTATCCACATTAACCCTCAAGGCACCCCTTTCCAAAGTGTCTTGCTAATCTACCACCCTTCTCTTTTATACGTCCATATTTTTAGCAGTTATGACCAAATCATGTATATATATATATATATATATATATATATATATATATATATATATATATATATATATATATATATATTTTTTTTTTTTTTTTGGGCTCAAGCCATGTCGTCCTGATGGAAGTTCCTATAGGGTAGCTTCCTAGGGTATATTACAACTACGGCGATATTCCCAGAGAATTTACCTTAAGGTACCAGAATTATAACTCCTGGAGCGAATATCCCTCCTGAAAGGGATATCGCGACATATCAGAGGACGTATTCTTGACACGCCACATGGCAATCTGCACCCTAACAGAGATTTCGTCTCGTAGGGGCAATTGGCAAGAAACGAATTCGGGAAAGAAAAAGGGGGAGCCGCTCCCAAGGCTCCTTATCTCTCGTTTCGTAAGCGTGCCTGGCGCCAATCCTGGCGCCAATCCTGGCGCCATCTGTAATCCTTTTTGCGTAGCTTAACAACTCGGTGTTTTTTCCTGTGTTTCTCGCAAATCTTGTATTTATTCTGCTTTTCATGGCTTCTCCGTCCTCGTCGGCCTCTGATAAGTTGAGTACCATGTCTTTTATGTATAAATGTAGGGTCTTGGTAAATTTTTGAGTGATTAATAGGTTTAATCTTTGTTACAAGAGCCGTAGCCTACCGGAGGCGTCATGGACGCTGTCGCTAGCTAGGTATAAGTTTAGTTAGTCAGAGCGACATTCCCGGTTGTTTTGCTTTAATAAATTTTAGCTATTTAGCATTACATAGGATTTCCTTTCGTGCTTAGTATTATTTTGGCGAAGTATTCGCCATTCTGGCCTACGCTAGGCCATGTAGCCTAGTCGTTTGGTTCTAGTACTTCATGCATGATTTTGGTTTTTCTGAGTGTATTAAAATTTTATTGAAGCTTTAGGCTATGTTTTATACATTTAAGATTGTGTGGAATATTTCCAAGATAGTATACGAGTGAGTTTCGGTGATTTAGGTAATCGATTCTCTTGGTGCCTAGGCTAAGTTGCTTATGGAGCCTTAGTATACTTTCTCATACTCCCCGGTTGCTTTCTTTTCTTCGGAGAAGGTATGCAATCCCTTTCCCTCTGTTTAAGCCTTGGGCTTATCCCTAAGTGGTTTTTTTCCGAATTAATTTTCGATAAAACTATACTGAGGTGTTACTGTACCTTCCTGTTCGAGTAAGTCTGGTTCAAAGAGGGACACAACAACAGAGTTTTTTAGTCTGAGTCCGTGTTTGTCTGGCTTGGGGTAGAGTCTCCCTCGCTGGCCTGACACAGACAAAGGTGGCTTAGCCTCCTTAGGTCACTACCGAAGGTTTCTGTGGATATGATTCCTTCTTTTGTGATCTACCCGACTAGTCCTTGTTGCTGTTCTCGGGGGAGGATAAGTTTCTTTCCCTGGGAGTAGCAACACCTTCCTTGCTTTGGTGCTCTGGGAGCTGGCAAGTATTGCTGGTCTCCCCCCTTGGATCTCCCTTAGGCTGAGATAAGTTTCTTGGCTGCGGGGGATCCGTCACTAAAGCAAGGTTGGTAGGACCCTCTTTTGTCCCTTCCCCCTCTATCTCCGTAATGGCCTAGCCATTACAGTACTGTACGTCGTTCTACATCTGGACCTAGAATAGGTTAGGATGTGAAATTGACTCAGCCCCTTGCCGGCCGGCAAGGGTCTTATATTTTGAGTGCTGCCCGGACCTCCCTTGGTCCCTCATCCATGCCTGCCTGTAGAGCCAGACGGCATTGGTCAGGAACCCTGAATTAGATTCTCCCTTTCCTTATATGCACTCTTTCGGATTGCCGGGCTTGGAGGTAGTGTACACTCTTATCCCGGCATCCATCCTATTTTTCTTCTAGTGCGGTACCCGACCCGGCTGCCGGCCTATGAGGCCGGCAGCCGGGTGGGTGTAGTCCTCTGGTTCTTTTGCTGCCGGCCGGCATCGGTCCTGTACCTTTGCCGGCCGGCAAATGTCAGCCCTTGTCTGCTGGTCACCAAGAGTGTGGCCGGCAGCTGGGTACTACCTTGCCGGCCGGCACATGCATTTGAACCAGCGTTCTGCCGCCTTATAGCTGTTAAGTAGTATACTTTAAAGCTAGTCATGGTGTGTGCCAGCCGGCAAGTGCCGGCCGGCACGTAACCTCCTATACTGTACCAGTATTCTTCAGTATAACATATACTGTAAGAAGAAAACTATAGTATGGGTTTTGGTACAGCACTGTGTGTTCTAACACTTTTGTGTTTTCTTGCACAAGTCCTTTGCTGTTGCCCTACAGATAGGAAAGTGAGTTCTTTCCTGTCTATTATCCAGGATTTTAAAATTATTGCTAAGGTGTGAGCTCCACCTGTTTCCTCTGGAAACTTTGCATTGGTTACTCTAGAAGAGATTAACCATTTGATTTTATTATCTGGAAGGCTGCAACAATGGGTTGTAAGGGAAACACAAGTGTGTGTCTTTCCTTTCTGAATGTTATGCTATACTATGCATATCCAGTGATACTCATGGAAATTTCTTCTCTTTACAGGAGGACCTTACGAAAGGCGGAAATGTTTTCTGCAATGTCCGCAGCAAGAATCTCTGCGGACATGAGTTTTGTAGGAGAATGCGCTGTCTCCAAGGATGATCTCCAGTATTGGGACCCTCAGGTATGTACTGTGTGCACTAACCTGATTACTGAGGCCTTTGATTCCCCTAGGACGGCGGAATCAAGGGATATAGCAAGGGAGAAGCTTCGTACCTGGGTAAGGGGCTTCCAAAAGAACACCTCTGGCCCTTATCTTCCAAGTGAGAAGATGAGGGCGTATCTTTTCCCTAAGGCATCAGCTGATGCTGTGATTCCCCAGCCTCAAGAGGAGATCCCCCAAAGTCAGATCCAGGTGGATGCTGAAGTCGCGGTCGCGATGCAAGACATCCAGTTAGATGACAGGATGTCTGACGTGGACGAGCGTTTGGAAGAAGACCTCCTGGCAGAAGGCCAGGATGAAGTTCAAGCCCCGGACGTCGTAGAGGAAGAGGTCGACGAGGTGTCGGCTACACCGGTTCAGATTCCGGAGCCTATTCCCTCAACATCGGCTGGTCTCCCAGTAGAACTGGGACAGGCCCTCTCTTCTATTGTTGGAATAATCTAACAAATGCAGAAGGAGAATCAGGAGAAGGCGGCTGCAATGGAACTGCGGATGCAGAGCCTTGCAGAATCACATGAGCCCCAGAAAAGGCTCAATGTGAAAGACCTTCCCTTGTGCTCAGATGCTAAACCATGTGTCCGGCTGAGGAAGGAACCAGCTTCAAAGGAGGAGCCAGAGCCGAAGGAGGTCATAGTGATGGACCATACTAAGGCTCAAGCTCTGCTTTCATCCTCGTTGAAAGAGAGGGGCTTCTCTAACTCAAAAGTAGCTGCATTGAGCAAGAAGCTCCCTTCCTTTGTGCCCTCTCCTGCTAGAGCCTTCCCCTTTTTACAGAAAGGGTTTGCGGCTGTACTAAAAGCAGTCGAGGCCGACAAGCCTTGCCCCTCCCTGGAGGAGTGTAAACCCTTGTCGCTGGCCCTACCTATGGACCACAAAGACTGGAAGGACGTCCATCTTACGTTCTCAGTTGGGAAGTTGGAGGCTGATATCGCCGGACGTCAGTTCGGCGAGGACCTCCCTAAGCTGTCTGACTTTCTCTTGTAGAGAGAGTTCGAGACAAAAGAAAGACTGGCTGCCTCAATATCTCTTCAGACTACTCTTGAGACGATGGCAAATGACCCCAAGGTCCATGAAATGTTCATGGTGGTGGCCAAGACTCATCTGGCCACAGTGACGAAGGACCTTTATGTCTTCGTCAAGGCGAGGAGAGCTTGTAGGGAGTTCGTGTTCACCTCGGCTACGGTGAGGCACGAGCCAAGGAAACTAATCTCCTCCAACATTTGGGGCAAAGACCTTTTCCCTACCGATTTGGTCAAAGAAGTAGTTGATAAGGCCGCCTTGGAGAATAAAAACCTTCTCCAGAAGTGGGGCCTGGCTATCAAAAGAAAGTCTTCCCCGGATGAGGGTCCTCAACCAAAGAGGAAGACTATGAGGACTAGGCTACCGTCTCGGCCAGCCAAGCCTTTTAGACAGCAACAGCAACTGCAATTGCCATTGCCTCCAGTGCCCCAGATTGTGGCACAAACCCCGACCACTTTTCAGTGGGTACCCCAGGCCGTGTCGACACAGTCCACGGCATTCACCCCATCGTTCGAAGGGCAGTCTACTTCCTTTCGAGCAAAGCCTAGAGGGGCAGCCAGAGGCTCGTCTGGGCGCCTCTCAAGGGGAAGGGGATTCAGGGGTGGTCGTGGTCAGGGAGGCAAGACCTCGGGACGGCAGTCCAAGTGGGATGATACCGGTAGGAGGGAGACTTCTGAAATTTCGGGATCGGTGGACCTTCGATTCCTGGGCCTACAGCCTACTCAAGAATGGACTGGGCTGGAGCTGGTACAGCACTCCACCCCCGGGCCTTCGGGTTTTCCAACACTCCACCCCTGTTCTGGAGGAGTACGTTCAAGAACTGTTGGAGAAAAATGTGATCCGAAAGGTGAAGTCCATCAGATTCCAAGGGAGGCTGTTTTGTGTTCCCAAGAAAGACTCGGAAAAGCTCAGAGTCATTCTGGACTTGTCGCCACTCAACAAGTTCATAGTGTATTGCAAATTCAAGATGCTAACACTGCAACACATAAGGACCTTACTGCCCAAGAGGGCATATTCCGTCTCTATAGACTTGTCAGACGCCTATTGGCACATTCAAATCAACCGTCGACTCTCCCCCTACCTAGGGTTCAGGTTACAACGAAGACTATACGCCTTCAGAGCCATGCCATTCGGGCTAAACATAGCCCCAAGGATTTTTACGAAGCTTGCGAGCGTAGCTCTCAAACAATTACGCCTAAAGGGAATTCAGGTAGTAGCCTACCTGGACGACTGGTTGGTGTGGGCAGCATCCGAGACAGAATGCTTGCAAGCTTCCAGTCAAGTGATCTAGTTCCTAGAGTACCTAGGTTTCAAGATCAACAGAAAAAAGTCTCGACTTTCTCCATCTCAAAAGTTCCAGTGGCTGGGAATCCACTGGGACCTTTTGTCACACCGTTTCTTCATCCCGGCGAAGAAAAGGAAGGAGATAGCGGGTTCTGTCAAGAGACTTCTAGATTCCGAAAGGATATCAAGACGCGAACAGGAGAGGGTACTGAGCTCTCTCCAGTTTGCTTCGGTGACAGACCCAGTGCTAAGAGCACAGCTAAAGGATGCAACCGGAGTTTGGAGAAGTTATGCATCAAACGTGCGAAGAGATCTGAGAAGACCAGTTCCGCTTCGGCTACGTACTCTTCTCAGGCCTTGGTCCCCAGCCAGACTTCTAAAGAAGTCGGTTCTTCTTCAGCCACCTCCCCCGTCGGTGACGATTCACTCAGACGCCTCGTAGGAGGGATGGGGAGGTCACTCTCATCGGAAAAAAGTCCAGGGGACTTGGTCCAAGCTATTCAAGACCTTTCACATAAACTTTCTAGAAGCTATGGCAGTGCTCCTTACCTTAAAGAAAGTTTCCCCGCGTCACTCGATCCACATAAGGTTGGTGATGGACATCACCTCTCAACCTGGTGATGTTGGCCATCTTCCGATTGGCGGAAAAGAAGAAGTGGTACCTGTCGGCAGTTCACCTTCAAGGAGTCCGCAATGTGACAGCGGACGCTCTATCCAGGTTCACACCAATAGAGTTGGAATGGTCCTTAGACGCAGGATCATTCTCCTTCATTCTGAATCAAGTCCCAGAACTGCAGATAGACCTCTTTGCGACGAAAGACAACAAGAAGTTGCCCCTGTACGTGTCCCCGTACGAGGACCCCTTAGCGGAAGCAGTGGACATGATGTCCCTCAACTGGAACAGAGGGCCCAGGATTTATCTGTTCCCTCATCACAACCTTCTGTTGAGGGTCCTCAACAAACTGAGATCCTTCAAGGGGGTAGCGGCAATAGTAGCCTACAAGTGGCCGAACAGCGTGTGGTTCCCCCTGGCATTGGAACTACAGCTAAAGTTTGTACCGCTACCAGATCCAGTTCTGACCCAGCGAGTCCAGAAGTCGACTGTCTGTGCTTCATTACAGAAAACCCGGACCCTGCAGCTCATGATTTTCTCTCCCTAGCGGTGAGAAACCGTTTCGGGATTTCGAAAGCCAGCATAGACTTCCTAGAGGAATATAAGTGCAAATCTACTAGAAGGCAATATGAGTCATCTTGGAGAAAATGGGTGGCCTTTGTCAAGGCGAAGAATCCGCAGGAGATCTCGACAGACTTCTGCTTATCTTTCTTCATCCACCTCCATGGTCAAGGATTGGCAGCTAACACGATTTCAGCGTGTAAGTCTGCTTTGACAAGACCCATTCTATATGCCTTCCAGGTCGACCTAGGTAACGAGTTCTTTAATAAAGTTCCGAAAGCCTGCGCTAGGCTCAGACCTTCAGCACCTCCAAAGGCCATTTCATGGTCTTTAGACAAAGTTCTTCATTTCACTTCTCTGTTGAGCAATGAACAGTGTGCGTTAAAGGATTTGACACAAAAAGTTATTTTCCTTTTTGCACTCGCGTCCGGGGCCAGGGTTAGTGAGATTGTAGCCCTCTCGAGAGAGGCAGGTCGTGTTCAGTTCCTGGATGGGGGAGAACTGAACCTGTTTCCGGATCCTACGTTTCTCGCCAAGAATGAGTTACCCACCAACAGGTGGGGTCCCTGGAGAATCTGCCCTCTGAAAGAAGATGCATCTCTATGTCCAGTAGAATGCCTAAAGGTCTATCTTCATAGAACTTCAGACTTCAAGGGTGGTCAACTATTCAGGGGAGAAACATCAGGCTCAAATTTATCTCTGAA
>NC_090731.1:28877397-28887397 GCF_036898095.1 Palaemon carinicauda | reverse complement strand
AAAAACTCATTACGCGCGCCTTATTTTTATATGGATAAAGGTGGGAATTGCATCCATGTGTGAGAGAGAGAGAGAGAGAGAGAGAGAGAGAGAGAGAGAGAGAGAGAGAGAGAGAGAGAGAGAGAGTGTGTGTGTGTGCAGGTTATACGCGTCACACCTACGTCACTGAGATCCATTGTCCGAATGCCTACTCGGCTCTCGCCAACTTATACTTAAAAGCCAAGAGTAAGCTCATTAATGAATCACACTTAGCATCGCAGTGTAGTGTCATAAATTATCGAACTGTGTTAAAGAAGCTGTGCCAAAATGTCACATTGATCCCGTTGTTTGTATAGAGGATATTTGCGAAAAACAGTATAACATGGGGTCTGAAATGCATAGTAGATAAACCATAGCTAGTTAATAATAATAGTATACACCTTTGATAATATAAGGAAGGACTTCTAGTATGGGTATTTACTTGAGAGAAGTATATTTTTTCCGTTTCAGAAATGTTGTTCTTCAGGATGTAGCATTGATTATAATGAATAGTCATAAACATTAGCCTATTGCATAAAGAGTTTATTTCATTGTCTGCTAAGACCATAGTGTTATCTCCATCTCATTAATTTTTCTTGAAACACTGTGGTAAATGTTTAGACATTGTCATTAAAAAAAAAAAAGATTTATTTGACTTTTGATAAGATTGTCAACAATTTAGTTAAGATAGCGTTCATTTGTTTTTATGTCTATTAACAGAAGTTTTATTTTTCTTCACCTTCTCTCTGTCTTGATCGTCAGTTTAATGTATGCATTTTACACAATATTTCTCTTTACCTTTCTACAAAACATACTTGATGAATAAACATCAAGTTATTTCAGAACATGAATTCCTCATTTTGATGTTAGGATTCCAAAGTATACAACACAATACAGGGTCATATTACTTGGGTCCCATCTTGAGAAATGTCTCTATCCTACTTTGTACCCTTTATGAAAATAGAAAACTACCCTCATTTGAAAATCCACAAGCCACATTCGTACTGCAATTGATTGCCAGAACTCGTGACTACAAATTCATTGTTACGTATTTTTCCGTGAAAAGCTGCTACCTATTTTCTTTAATAACTTCAACATTCAAGAGCTAAGTCAATTGATTATAGAATTGCAACTTCTATGATCCTAACCGACTTCACTGTCAAATTATACACCCAATCTTTAGACAAGAATACTGTACCAGGGCACTTGTAACAGATGTAAGATTATGAGCACTTACCAATTCTTGAGAGAAAGCTGGCCCCATCAGCCATCGATGTAATGAACAGTGCTATAGGCGCAGTAGAGATTCCGGGTGAAATAGGCCCAACCCCGCCCCCCTCGATGCCGAGTTAACAGCGGTCACAACACATTATCTGGAAGTGGTTTTAAGTTAGTATAATTTGAAATTTGAAAGAGGATGCATTTTGACCATTCTTAACATAGAAGACAACGCGATTGCCTATGACGTCATCCAGGGGTGGGGCTTATTTCACCCGGAACCTTTGCGGTGACTATAGTACCACAAGTATACACGCAAAATTCAATCTTAGCCCACTGAGGTACAGTTGGACCCGAATTCTTGGTACACTTCATTCTGTACTTTGTACCCTATATGAAAATAGTAAACTACCCTCATATGAAAATCCCCAAGCCACATTCGTACTGCAGTTGATTACCAGAACTCGAGACTACTAATTCACTGATACGTCTTAGAGTTCTCTTGTTTGAGGGTACACTCGAGCACAATATTATATCTTATTTCTCTTCCTTTTATTTTGTTAAAGCTTTTATAATATATATAGGAGATTTTTTCTCTTTATGTTACTCTTCTTAAAATATTTTCCCTTGTTTCCTTTCCTCACTGAGCTATTTTCCCTGTTGGAGCCCCTGGGCTTATAGCATCCAGCTTTTCCAACTAGGGTTATTGCTTAGCAAGTAATAATAATAATAATAATAATAATAATAATAATAATAATAATAATAATAATAATAATAATAATAAAAGCTGCTACCTATTCTCTCTAATAACTCCAACATTCAAGAGCTAGGTCAGTTGATTATAGAATTGTAACTTCTATAACTCTAACCGACTCAATTGTCAAATGATACACTCAATCTTTAGACAAGAATACAAGGGCACTTGTAACAGAGATGCAAGATTATGAGAACTTACCAATTCTGGAGAAAGCTGGTCTCATCAGCCATCGATGTAAGGAACAGTGCTATAGGTGCCTTAGAGATTCCGGGCGAAATAAGCCCGTCCCCTCCCCTCGATTACGAGTTAACAGCGGTCACAACACATCCCCTTAAAGTGGTTATAAGTCAGTATAGCGTATTTCTTGTTGGCATATTATAAATTTCTCTATGTCTGTTTCAGACTATCTTCTGTTCTTCAGTAGAATACCGTTCATGTTGTCAGCCATTCACTTGAAACAGAAAGCACTTAATTGGCAACTAGCATACATAGTGTAAAATCCTAGAAAAAATTTACAACATTAGCGTATATTAGAAGATATGTTAAACAGTATATACAGTTCTGTATCTTGGTAAACATTTTAAAAATTTACGATTGCTCTTTTACTTAGACTAATTAACTATGAAATATCATATTCTCCATGCCCATGGGTTAGTCGTCATATGGTCTATTATTTTGCCCCTCGCCAGTTATTGTTAGAGGTGTATAGAAAATGATGATTCCCCATTTTTTTTTTATAATTTTTTTTTACTCTTAAAGTGGTCTCTTACATCAAACATTTGAGTAACTTAGAGGACCTACAAGTGCTCACAGCCCCCGCCCCAGCCCCTCAGCCACTGGACTTTAGTCCATTTCTTTTAGCGAGTCATATTTGCACCGACTCGCAACGGTGCCCTTTTACCTCGGACAAGTTTCCTGGTCGCTGATTGGTTAGAAATATCTTGTCCAACCAATCAGCGATCAGGAAACTTTTCCGAGCTAAAAGGGCACCGCTGCGAGTCGGTGCAAATATGACTCGCTAAAAGAAATGGGACTATAGTACTACGTTTGCCGTGCTTTTCCTATGCCACATCGAGTCTAGGCTGTACCAGAAGACTTGCCCTAGAAGCTTCTATGGCATGACCAATCAGATTGGAGGATATCAAAGGCCTCCTTAGATGGCCATGTCGATTAGCTCCACCCACTCATAAGTATATAAGCAGAGAGGAACAACATAGGAAAGAGATAGGAAATGTTTAGAAAACCAGAAATCGGACAGTGTTAGTTTTCCTACGGAAGTCTCCCCCTTCAAGTTCTATAGTTTATTTTATTATTATTATTATTATTATTATTATTATTATTATTATTATTATTATTATTACTTGGTGAGCTACAACCCTAGTTTGAAAAGCAGGATGCTATAAGCCCAACGGCTGCAAAAGGGAAAACATCCCAGTGAGGAAAGGAAGTAAGATAAAACTACAAGAGATGTTTAAGAACAATAATAGCATCAAAATAGATTTTTCCTATATAAACTATAAAAACATGACTGATCTATTTCAGCGTTTTTACTGATCTTAAAATATTTCATATTTTCATTTATTTCTTATGTATAGTTTATTTTCTGTTTTCTTTTCTCACTGGGTTGCTTTCCCTGTTGGAGCCCTTGGTTTTGTAGCATTCAGCTTTTCCAATCAGGGTTTCAGCTTGTATTGTAATAATGATAGTAATGCCTTTTAATTTCCTATTTCATACTTTCAACTATCTAACAGCGCAAGCAGTTTATTATTTCTTTTCTTAAAACTTCTATGTAAAAGTATGCTCTATCATACGTTCATGCATACATTACTTATACTCTATTTTTTTTAATGAGGCGCATTTGCACTGACTCGCAGCGGTGCTCTTTTAGCTCGGAAAAGTTTCCTGCTCTCTGATTGGTTAGAATTATCTTGTCCAACCAATCAGCGATCAGGAAACTTTTCCGAGCTAAAAGGGCACCCCTGCGAGTCGATGCAAATATGCCTCACTAAAAAGAATTTACTATAGTTCGTCAAATATGATTTAGTTATATCATACGTTTATTATATTACTTGCCATCTAAAACCCTTATTTTAATTTCTATTTTAGACGCTTGCTCTCGAACACTTATTGGATTTGTAGAAGAGGCTTAAATCATTGTGGGTAATTTTAGGCCTTTTTTTGAGAGCTTATTCTCAAGTGAAGAGTTGCAGCAAAAAAATTATCAATTTATCGCAAAATTTTAATAGACTTGGGATTTCTATGGCTTCATTGTCATTTAGTTACAAACTCAAGGTGAATTCATATTATGCTCTTTGTCTTACGGAAGGTTCTGTTATTGAATATCTATCCATTTATCCATGTATCTATCTATCCATTCATCTATGCGAAAACGCAGACACACACACATTATATATATATATATATATATATATATATATATATATATATATATATATATATATATATATATATATATATATATATATATATATATAAATAAATATATATATATATATATATATATATATATATATATATATATATATATATATATATATATATATATATATATATATATATATATATATATATAATGTGTGTGTCTGCGTTTTCGCATAGATGAATGGATAGATAGATACATGGATAAATGGATATATATATATATATATATATATATATATATATATATATATATATATATATATATATATATTTATATATATATGTGTGTGTATATATATGCACACACACATATATACAGTATATATATACATATATGTGTGTGTATATATATATATATATATATATATATATATATATATATATATATATATATATATATATATATATATATATATAGATAATACATATATAAATATATATCATCATCATCATCCTTATCTCCTCTCACGCATATTAACGCAAAGGGTCACAGATTTCGCCAGTCGTCTTCATTCATCATCTCCTACTTCACGTTTCATAGTCCTCAGCCATGTAGGCCTTGATCTTACAACTCATCTAGTGCTTTGGTGGAGCGCAGTTGAAAGCTTTTAATCCTGTCCTGCCATTTAACTCCCAATATTCTTCTGAGGGCTTTGTCTTCAACTCTACAAAATCTGTTGGATATTGTTTCATTGTTATACCACAACTCATGTCCATACATTAAAGCCTATCTCACTAAACTTATAACCTGATTTTTATATGTAATTTTAGGTGATTTGATTTCCATATTTTACTTAACCTAGCCATTGTCTGATTTGCTTTTTTTTTTTTTTTTTTTTTTTTTTTTTTTTTTTTTTTTTTTTTTTTTTCAACCTCAAATTCTAAGGATCCTGTATTAGAGATCATGGTTCCAAAACTTTTAAATGATTCATCTTTATTAATCCTTTCTCCTTCCAATGATATTTCATCTTCCATTGCATATTCTGTTCTCATCATCTTTGTCTTTCTTCTTTTGATCTTGAGCCCAACCTCATGTGTTATTTCATGCATTCTGGTAAGCAAGCTTTGCAAGTCCTTTGGCGTTCTTTTAATAATGAGAGTGTCATCAGCGTACTCTAGATTAGCTAATTTCCTGTTACCAATTCAATCTAATTCCTTTCAACCATCCCCAACTGTTCTATGCTTTACACAATCCATGAGGAGGATAAACAACCGGTGACAACACATTCCCTTTGGAGTACTCCGCTGTTAACTGGAAATTCGTTTGATATGACTCCACTAACATTAACTTTGCATTTGCTATGCTCATGAATTGACTTAATCAAATTTACATATTTGAGAGGAACTCCGTAATAATGAAGGACTCTCCACCAAATTGGCTGGTCATTACAACTTCTACCTTTGAGTATGGTTGATCAATTTGCATTATACAGCGGTGAATAGACTTTAATGCCCCAGTGCATGGCTCAAGGCCTAAATTTTATAACTGATTTAAATTTTCGAAATCGTGCTTTGTCATCTCTCAGCTTTTCATTAATCTTTCTCTCTAGTCTCTTAAGAATGAGCATACTATATATTTTCGTAACAACTGACGTAAGTATGATGCCTCTGTAATTATTGCAATCAATCAGATCTCCTTTTTTTGCCATTTTCACCAACAGTCCTAACTGCCATTCATAAGGTTCATAAGGTTTTGCCTCTTCATGCCACATTCTACATAATAATCTTGTAAGTATTCTGGGAGTCACTTCTTTTTCAGCCAGTATCAGCTCACCAGTTATTCCATCGTATCCCGGGGCTTTCCATCTCTTGAGTTTTTTTGGGATTGCTTCGACTTCAAACACACTGAATTCATTCGTGGACACATCAAGGTTTTCCTCAGCTTCAGGTATATCAATCAAATTATTCCCCTCATATCTCCTATTCATGACCTCACTAAAATGTTCCATCCATCGTTGCCTTTCTTCATCTTCTGTTGCTATAAAAGATCCATCTCTCTTTTTTTATGGGTATATATTTATATATGTCTATTGAATGTATATATATATATATATGTATATATATATATATATATATATATATATATATATATATATATATATATATATATATATTTATATATATACAGTATATATATATATATATATATATATATATATATATATATATATATATATATATATATATGATGTAAAAACACATACTGTATATATTTGTATATATGTAAAAACGTATGTATGGCTGGGTATTGATATATATATATATATATATATATATATATATATATATATATATATATATATATATATATATATATATATATATATATATATATATGTCATTATGAATAAATGAATGTAAATCTATCTATCTATCTATCTATCTATATCTATCTATCTATCTATCTATCTATCTATCTATCTATATATATATATATATATATATATATATATATATATATATATATATATATATATATTTATATATATATATATATATATATATATATATATATATATATATATATATATATATATATATATGTATAAATATAGATGCAAAAATTCCTCCTTTACTTAAATCAGATGGCTTTGTCCCTCAGTGTCCAAAGGAAAAGGCAACCCTTTTAGCTCATGTGTTTGACAGTAAGCAGAGTAATGAGAAACTGGATGTTCCCCATTAATTTTTTCCTGAGGCTATATTAACTAGTTTAGTTTTTCAATCTCGTAAAATTAAAACTCTCTTGATGGACCTTGATGCTTATGGAGACTGGAGATTTCTTAGCTTCAAAGTTATCTCTTATTTTGCGCAAGTTATTAAGAAGAGGAGCTTTTAGCACTTGTTGGAGAAATGCTAATATTACTCCACTTTGTAAATGTGTTTGTGGTAGCTGAAGTCCAACCGATTACCGCCCAATTTGCATAACTCCCATATTATCTAAAGTTTTTGAACGTCTTCTGGGAAAACGTCTTAATAGGTTTGCTGAAGGTAATCATTTGTTCCCTAGTTTACAATTTGGTTTTTGTAAAGGCCTTGGAGCACGTGATGCCCTTCTTTCAATCTCCATCTCCAATGCTGTACAGAAATCCCTTTTTTGTGTTCAGGAAGTTCGTATGATTGACCTTGATTTTAGTGCTGCCTTTAACCGTGTTAATCATGAGAGCCTTCTTTTCAAACTCAAACAGTTGGTTGTGTGGGGTGGGGGTTCGTTTTTTAGCATCATTTATTATTGAATTTTCAAGTACTAGATCGCAAAGAGTTGTTGATGGGCACCATAGTGAGTATAGGAATGTGATATCTGGTGGTGTTCGGGGAAGTGTTCTTGGCCCATTACTTTTCGTACTATTTACACATGATATGTGGTTTGACCTAGAAAACAAGGTTGTTGCATATGCAGATGATGTTACACTCTTTGCATCGATTCCATCTCCTGAATGTAGATGTAGGATTGCTGAATCCATTAATGGGTTCAGCAATCCATGGTGCAAATTATGCGGCATGAAGTTGGATCCTAACAAAACTCAAAGTATGATTGGAAGTAGTTGGTCAAGGAAAGTGGCTCCTCAACATCTGGGTCTCAGCATTGATAATATTTCTTTAACTCTATATGACTTAAAATTTTAGGTGTGATTGTCAACAGCAAATTTACTTTGGAGAAACACATTAGGTCTGTGTCTTCTCCAATTGCACGAAAAATTTGGCTTATTGAGAATGGCTTTCAAGATTTTCGGTGATCAATCTATTCTGGAGAAGAGTTTTAATTCTTTTACTCTACCTTGTTTTGAGTATCGGTGTCCTGTCTGGTCTTCATCTGGTGATTTTCATCTTAATTTGTTGGACAGGAACTTATGGTCTATTGAATTTCTAATGCCTGATCTAGATATCAATCTCTGTCACTGGCGTTTAATTAGTTCGTTATGCATGTTGTATAAGATTTTTCCTAATCCTGATCATCCTTTACATTCAGATCTTCCCAGACAGTTCCATCCTGTTCGTAATACTAGTCAGGCCTTCTCCATCATGAGACTATAAAGTATTCTAGAAGTTTTTTTTTTTCCAGCTGTGACTAAGTTGTGGAATGATCTTCCCAATCAGATGGTTGAATCGGTTGAACTTCAAAAGTTCAAACTTGCAGCAAATGTTTTTCGGTTGCACAGCCTTTTTTATAATGTATATTTGGAATATATGTTTTTATGTTTTTACTGTTTTTGAATTTTTTTATTTTAATCGTTCATTATTTCTCATATAATTTATTTCCTTATCCTCTTTCCTCACTGGACTATTCTTCTCTGTTGAAACCCTTGGCCTTATAGAACCTTGCGTTTCCAACTAGGGTTGTAGCTTAGCTAATAATAATAATAATAATAATAATAATAATAATAATAATAATAATAATAATTTGCGCATCACATTTTCAGAACTTCTCCTTATACATAAATACATATGGAGCATTCCTTTTTACACACGACACGTGAAAATATAATTCCTTCGATATTTGCTCCCGGCGATTTTCCTTCCGATTTTGATGTAGGGACGACAGAGCGCGTTCAGTTGTGTCACCTCCTTTCGGCCGCGTTCGTTTTGCTTGTCAGCTTTGCCGGTGGTTTTATCAAATTGGTTAACGTCTCTGTAACTGACGTTAGCCATTACTCATGCTTCGGTAAACACGGCCTCCTCCTCCTTCCTATCTCTCTCTCTCTCTCTCTCTCTCTCTCTCTCTCTCTCTCTCTCAGCACTGGAAAGACTGTTTCTCTTTAGCACTGGAAAGCCTCTCTCTCTCTCTCTCTCTCTCTCTCTCTCTCTCTCTCTCTCTCTCTCTCTCTCTCTCTCTCTCTCTCACTGGAAAGTCTTTCTCCAGTACTGGAAACACACACTCTCTCTCTCTCTCCAGCACTGGAAAGACTGTTTCTCCCCAGCACTGGAAAGACTGCGTCCCTCTTACATATATATCCTTTATTTCTCTGTTAAGCGTCAAATTACCTTACTACGGATATTTATCATCTATAATCCTTTCCAATTTAATCTCTCTCTCTCTCTCTCTCTCTCTCTCTCTCTCTCTCTCTCTCTCACTGGAAGGTCTTTCTTCAGGACTGGAAACACACTCTCTCCAGCACTGGAAAGAATGTTTCTCTTTAGCACTGGAAAGACTCTCTCTCTCTCTCTCTCTCTCTCTCTCTCTCTCTCTCTCTCTCTCTCTCTCTCTCTCTCTCTCTCTCGCACTGGAAAGTCTTTCTCCAGGACTGGAAACACACACACTCTCTCTCCAGCACTGGAAAGACTCTCTCTCTCTCTCTCTCTCTCTCTCTCTCTCTCTCTCTCTCTCTCTCTCTCTCTCTCTCTCTCTCTGTAGCACTAGAAAGACTTTTTCTCCACTCCTTGAAAGACTCTCCTTTCTCTCTCCAACCCTGGAAACTCTCTCTCTCTCTCTCTCTCTCTCTCTCTCTCTCTCTCTCTCTCTCTCTCTCTCTCTCTCTCTCTCTCTCAGTCAAGGATAATATAGGGCAGAATGTTAATACTATTACTCTCGCTTCGGAATAACATTAGGGCCGGGAAATCCTTTCGACC
>NC_090731.1:28841170-28869397 GCF_036898095.1 Palaemon carinicauda | reverse complement strand
TTACCAAGGCATGAGTAATGGCTAACGTCAGTTACAGAGACGTTAACCAATTTGATAAAACCACCGGCAAAGCTGACAAGCAAAACGAACGCGGGCGAAAGGAGGTGACACAACTGAACGCGCTCTGCCGTCCCTATATCAAAATCGGAAGGAAAATCGCCGGGAGCAAATATCGAAGGAATTATATTTTCACGTGTCGTGTGTAAAAAAAGGAATGCTCCTAATGTATTTATGTATGAGGAGAAGTTCTGAAGATGTGATGCGCAAATTATTATTATTATTATTATTATTATTATTATTATTATTATTATTATTATTATTATTATTATTATTATTATTAGCTAAGCTACAGCCCTAGTTGGAAAAGCAAGATTCTATAAGGCCAAGAATTTCAACAGAGAAGAATAGCCCAGTGAGGAAAGAAAATAAGGAAATAAACTATATGAGAAATAATAAACGATTAAAATAAAATATTTCAAAAACAGTAAAAACATCAAAGCATATATTTCATACAAACACTATAAAAAAAGGCTGTGCAACCGAAAAACATTTGCTGCAAGTTTGAACTTTTGAAGTTCAACCGATTCAACCATCCGATTGGGAAGATCATTCCACAAGTTGGTCATAGCTGGAAAAAACTTCTAGAATACTGTGTAGTATTGAGCCTCATGATGGAAAAGGCCTGACTATTAGAATTAACTGCATGCCTAGTGTTACGAACAGGATCGAACTGTCCGGGAAGACCTGAATGTAAAGGACGATCTGGATTATGAAAAATCTTATACAACATGCATAACGAACTAATTGAACGCCAGTGACAGAGATTGATATCTAGATCAGGAATAAGAAATTCAATAGACCATAAGTTCCTGTCCAACAAATTAAGATGAAAATCAGCAGCTGAAGACCAGACAGGACAACGATACTCAAAACAAGGTAGAGTAAAAGAATTAAAACTCTTCTCCAGAATAGATTGATCACTGAAAATCTTGAAAGACATTCTCAATAAGCCAATTTTTTGTGTGCAATTGAAGAAGACACAGACCTAATGTGTTTCTCCAAAGTAAATTTGCTGTTGACAATCACACCTAAAATTTCAATTCATATAGAGTTGAAGAAATATTATCAATGCTGAGACCCAGATGTTGAGGAGCCACTGTCCTTGACCAACTGTACTTCCAATCATACTTTGAGTTTTGTTAGGATTCCATTTCATGCCGCATAATTTGCACCATGCACTAATTTTAGCTAGAGCTCGACCATTAATGGATTCAGCAATCCCAGATCTACATTCAAGAGATGGAATTGATGCAAAGAGTGAAACATCATCTGCATATACAACAACCTTGTTTTCTAGGTCAAGCCACATATCATGTGTAAATGGTATGAAAAGTAATGGGCCAAGAACACTTCCCCGAATACCACTAGATATCACATTTCTATACTCACTATGGTGCCCATCAACAACAACTCTTTGCGATCTAGTACTTGAAAATTCAATAATGATGCTAAAAAACAAACTCCCACCCCACACTACCAACAGTTTGAGTTTGAAAACAAGGCTCTCATGATTAACATGGTTAAAGGCAGCACTAAAATCAAGGTCAATCATACGAACTTCCAGAACATAAAAAAGGGATTTCTGTACAGCATTGGAGATGGAGATTGAAAGAAGGGCGTCACATGCTCCAAGGCCTTTACAAAAAACAAATTGTAAACTAGGGAACAGATGATTACCTTCAGCAAACCTATTAAGACGTTTTCCCAGAAGACGTTCAAAAACTTTAGATAATATGAGTTATGCAAATTGGGCGGAAATCGGTTGGACTTCAGCTACCACAAACACATTTACAAAGTGGAGTAACATTAGCAATTCTCCAACAAGTGCTAAAAGCTCCTCTTCTTAATAACTTGCGCAAAATAAGAGATAACTTTGAAGCTAAGAAATCTCCAGTCTCCATAAGCATCAAGGTCCATCAAGAGAGTTTTAATTTTACCAGATTGAAAAACTAAACTAGTTAATATAGCCTCAGGAAAACATTAATGGGGGACATCAAGTTTCTCATTACTCTGCTTACTGTCAAACACATGAGCTAAAAGGGTTGCCTTTTCCTTTGGACAGTGAGGGACAAAGCCCTCTGATTTAAGTAAAGGAGGAATTGTTGCATCTATATTTATACACACACACACACACACACACACACACATATATATATATATATATATATATATATATATATATATATATATATATATATATATATATATATATATATATATATATATATATATATATATATATATATATATATATATATATATATATAGATAGATAGATAGATAGATAGATAGATAGATTTACACATTCATTTATTCATAATGACATATATATATATATATATATATATATATATATATATATATATATATATATATATATATATATATATATATATATATATTATATATATATATATATATATATATATGCAGAAGAACCACAGGGAAAATGAAAATACGAAATATACGATTAAGTCCTGACTAGTTTCGTGATACTTCTTCAGAGGACTGATTTATTGAGAGAAGTTTCTTTACATTTTATAGGGAAAGTTGTAGAAAATAATTTATCGTAAACCAAAATTGGAGAAGTTGAAAGTGATTTCTTTTGTTGTTAAATATAATAAATATCAAACCTCTTAAATATTATTCGTAATATTATTTTTGTCATGTTCAAGTGTAGAGCGGGGCTGACTTTAGTTCCTCTAAACAATCTTGTTATTAGTGATCTGTCGCCTAGTATTGTTTTTAAGGTGAACTGCTTGTTTACGCTGTTGTCCGAGAGCTGGAAGTTTTTGTCAAGGCGATCGGAGTTTCCAAGTGAGTTCTCAGACAAATTCCTTCTTGTATGGTGGACGTTTTAACAACTCTCGGTCATGGAAGGATAAACCCCTAGTGATACCGACACTATGCCACTTTGGGGGGTAGCAGGAGCAACAGTAATTCAGTGAACGGCAGGAGTATTGAGGTGAGTCAGCCTTTTCACATCTGAACATGAGTTGATTTGATACCCTAGCCATAATGATTTAATACATTTGATTAAATTAGTTCCCTTCTCAAGACCTTGTTAAAAATAAATCTCGGGATCAAAAGAAATTACTATTTTTCCAATTTTGTTTTCGGTTTTCTTTTTTATAGCGTTAAAAGTTAGGTTTTTTTACAGTGGATTACCACTTTTATTGAAAATTCATTAATTGTTATTCGTGGATTACCACATTAGGCTATTAGCCAGGTTTCGTTTTTGGTGGATTACCACTTTTATTGAAATTTCATTTATTGTTATTCGTGGATTGCCACATTAGGCTATTAGCTATTAAGTTTCGTTTTTGGTGGATTACCACTTTTATTGAAAATTCATTAATTGTTATTCGTGGATTACCACATTAGGCTATTAGCCAAGTTTCGTTTTTGGTGGATTACCACAGTTTATGAACAATATGTTTGTGTTTTCAAAATTACAAAATCGAATTCTATCGAAGGTAATTTTAGTGAACGGATTCCCGTTTTGAGTTTTGTTTTTGTTAATACGGATTCCCGTAAGTAATTTAGTTTCCCTTTTACCTGACCAGTTTTACAGGGAGTGTTTTTTTTTTGTTTTTTCAGATCCTGAGAGACATGATAGTCATTGGTAGGGGCTTGCTTCATACGGTTGTTTTCCGGTGAAGTAAGTTACTAACTTGAGGGAGGCAGGACAGCAATTAATCGTCTCTGTTGTCTCAACCAGTAATTTTTATCAAAAATATTAATCAAATTAATATAACTGGACTTTGAAAAACTTCTTGCTTCATTTACCTCATTTTATTTGTTTTTTACCTTGCCATTGATAAAATATTGTGTATGGAACCCCTGGGGGGACTTGAGAAGAAATTGCTGCCTGCTGCCCTTCCTTTGGTGTTATTTAGTGTCGGTATCTTTGAGCATATTTTGTTAAAGGTTACATGAAAATCGGTGTTTTAGGCCATAGTTACGTTCGGGACTTGCAGCAGTTAGGTTATTCGTGTTTGACATACGGTGATCTTAAAGTGCCTGTTGAATTTTTTGCATTTCCTGGATTCGGATATAGAAACTTTATACTTAATCCGAAGTTGTTGGACGACTTGTCTGAATATAATCCAGAAGTGACCGTTGTATTTTTGGGTGGAAACGATATAAAGGAGAATGTGGATTTGAATATTGTTAAAGCAGATTGTGAACGTTTTTTTGCTATTTTGAGATTAAGGTTACCAAATTCACTATTTGTTGTTGCTCTCGTTGAAATTCGCCACTTGAAAAGTACTAATAGACACGGCACCCCTTCTGCAGATTTGTATAAGAAATTAGCTAGACATTTTAATAAGTGGTTAGACCGTCAACCCTTTAAATATAAAACTTTGTTGATTAACGGTTCGTCAAAACTCGATGACCCTAGCTATTTTAAAGCTGACGGCATTCATTTAAATAGAGGGGGTTTGGACTGTCTGTTTCAGTGGATTTATAGTTGTTTATCAGACATTGTAAAAGCAAATTCCTAATTAAACATGACGTCTGAATTAAAGTTGTTGATTAATTCCCGAAAATATATTCACAAGTTAGTAACTGAATGTTATAATAAAAGGACTAATTATTGTCAGTTAACTGAATTGGAAAAGAATAAGATTAAGTCAGAGTTACAAGATCATTTAGAATCGCTTAAGAAGTATAATAGTGAAATTCAAAGGCTCAAATGGTCTGAAGAGGAGGATGAAACATGGCTAAATGCCGAACTTGATTCCTGTGAAAGTTATGTTGTTAAAATTCGGGAATGTACTGCTGAGCTTACACGAAATGTTTCCCCTTCTAATGTTAGTGTTGATACTGCCCGAAGTTTGTTGAAGAGTCCCACTGCTCCGCTTCCAGAATTTCGTAGCCAAGAAGGGGAGGATCTATTGAAGTTTTTTAAAGATTTTGAAGACATAACGTCTATGTTCAAATATTCAGAATATGACAAACTTATTCTGTTAAAGCAGCAAATCAGTGGAAGGGCCTTAGTACTTTTAGAATCATTAGAATCGGACAAGAAGGGTTACGTTCATGCCAAGAAATTACTAACAGAGGCCCTAGCTTCTAAAGACCTCAGAATTTTTAATACCATCAAAAAAATCTCTGAAATCAATATGAAATTAGAAAGTGACCCATTTGAATATATTTCAGTTAAGAAATCTAACTCAAGCAGCAGAAAGTTTGTCTCTTGGACGTGAGGATTTTTTGAGGTATTTTTTCTGGCAGGGCTTAGATAATAGTTTTAAAGTACACTTAACCCAGATTACTAATTCATCAAGGCCAACATTAAAGGAAATTAATGATAATTTCTTTGAGGCCTGTGAAAGATTTAATGAGCAAAGTAAGAGGTCTAATGTAGGAAATAAATTGCATGATAATCATAATCATAGGAAGAATAGTGCAAGTTATGCTGCTAGTGTTAGTTCCCTAAGGAAACCGTCAAATTTCTTTCCTTGTGTCTTGTGTACCACAGAAGGCAAACCCGCCTCGCATCCTATTTATAAATGTGAAATTTTTTCGGATGTTACCACTAAGCTTGACAAAATTCAATCTTTAAATGGGTGTTGTAAGTGTGCAAGCTTGAGTCACACTACTGACAAATGTAACTTTAAATTTAAGATGAAATGTAAGTTTTGTAAAGCATGGCACTTTAGTTTCCTCTGTAAGAATAGTAAAAAATCAGCATCTGCTAATGATAATAGAAAAATCTTAGAAGCCTAAAATGATTTATGTTTCGGGTGAATTAGAGAATCTTTACTTGTAAATAGAGTATTTGGTTGGGCAATTAAATGTCAATAATGTCATGTTATATTTAAATTTTAATATACCTTTGTATATTGAATGTATTAAATATTTTTAGTAATTTAATGTTTTCAACTTTTCTTGTTTTGGGGATCCTATTTATCATGAATTTCTGTTTTCAATTTACTTAGTTTATATAAATAAATTGAATCCCCTCCCCCCAGTGTAGAAAATAATTTATCGTAAACCAAAATTGGAGAAGTTGAAAGTGATTTCTTTTGTTGTTAAATATAATAAATATCAAACCTCTTAAATATTATTCGTAATATTATTTTTGTCATGTTCAAGTGTAGAGCGGGGCTGACTTTAGTTCCTCTAAACAATCTTGTTATTAGTGATCTGTCGCCTAGTATTGTTTTTAAGGTGAACTGCTTGTTTACGCTGTTGTCCGAGAGCTGGAAGTTTTTGTCAAGGCGATCGGAGTTTCCAAGTGAGTTCTCAGACAAATTCCTTCTTGTATGGTGGACGTTTTAACAACTCTCGGTCATGGAAGGATAAACCCCTAGTGATACCGACACTATGCCACTTTGGGGGGTAGCAGGAGCAACAGTAATTCAGTGAACGGCAGGAGTATTGAGGTGAGTCAGCCTTTTCACATCTGAACATGAGTTGATTTGATACCCTAGCCATAATGATTTAATACATTTGATTAAATTAGTTCCCTTCTCAAGACCTTGTTAAAAATAAATCTCGGGATCAAAAGAAATTACTATTTTTCCAATTTTGTTTTCGGTTTTCTTTTTTATAGCGTTAAAAGTTAGGTTTTTTTTACAGTGGATTACCACTTTTATTGAAAATTCATTAATTGTTATTCGTGGATTACCACATTAGGCTATTAGCCAGGTTTCGTTTTTGGTGGATTACCACTTTTATTGAAATTTCATTTATTGTTATTCGTGGATTGCCACATTAGGCTATTAGCTATTAAGTTTCGTTTTTGGTGGATTACCACTTTTATTGAAAATTCATTAATTGTTATTCGTGGATTACCACATTAGGCTATTAGCCAAGTTTCGTTTTTGGTGGATTACCACAGTTTATGAACAATATGTTTGTGTTTTCAAAATTACAAAATCGAATTCTATCGAAGGTAATTTTAGTGAACGGATTCCCGTTTTGAGTTTTGTTTTTGTTAATACGGATTCCCGTAAGTAATTTAGTTTCCCTTTTACCTGACCAGTTTTACAGGGAGTGTTTTTTTTTTTTTTTTTCAGATCCTGAGAGACATGATAGTCATTGGTAGGGGCTTGCTTCATACGGTTGTTTTCCGGTGAAGTAAGTTACTAACTTGAGGGAGGCAGGACAGCAATTAATCGTCTCTGTTGTCTCAACCAGTAATTTTTATCAAAAATATTAATCAAATTAATATAACTGGACTTTGAAAAACTTCTTGCTTCATTTACCTCATTTTATTTGTTTTTTACCTTGCCATTGATAAAATATTGTGTAAAAGTAAACGTACGAACATACATATAGAGGCGCACAGAACAATGACAATCCCATACCAGCTACCTGCCTATGGTCAGGTGTTTACTGGGCGGAGATCCGACCTCATTAAACACCTGCTAAAAAGGGTCATTCTGGTGACCGGTAAATTCTTGTTTTTTGACTTTCAATAGTTTATTTATATGGATAACGGTAGCCTTATCTATATAAATATACATATACATACAAATACACGTATACACATACATATACATACATCTATATATACATACATGCATATACATATACATACATATACACATACATACACATACATACATATATATACACACATACATATACATATATATACATATATGCATATATACACACATACATAAATATACATACATATATACACTTATATACATATATATATATATATATATATATATATATATATATAATATATATATATATATATATATATATATATATATATATATCTATGCACATACAGCATTATTACCATAAACATATAATCATGTATATATTAATACTTATATCTAGCATAACACTATATAGTGCCAGTGTACTTATGCATACTATATAAAATAATTGTACCCTTTGATGAATGGTAGCTTAGGTCTAAATATTAGTTTCACAGTGACGTTACCTATTCACAATACATTCAGTTTTACATTAGGTGGTTAAAGTTTTTTTATATCGCTTACAAATCTCTTTACATATAAAGGCGTCGAGTTTATACATTCCATGACCAATATTCAAGTTGTTTTCAAAGGTTTCTTTTATGAAACTGGACTCTATGATGTTTCTTTCCACTAAGTTGTTTGAATAAACCAATTTCTTTGCACCTGACCAATTAATAGTGTGGTTTTTATCTCTAACGTGAGCAAAGAGTGCATTATTATTTTGAGCATACCTGACACTTTTCTTATGTTGTTCAATTCTCTTTTCTAGGGCTTTACCAGTTTGACCAATATAGTATTTTTCACAAGCATTGCATGGAATACGATATACACATCCCTTGGTAATGTCAGGAGAATTCTTTATTAAGGCTGTTTTTATTGTATTTTTACTCTTAAATGCTACATTTACATTGAAATTTTTCAACAGTTGGGGAATTTCTTTAAAAGAATTACAATAAGGCAGTACAAGTAAATTTTGTGTGTTGTAGTTTTTTCTGTTATCATTACCGAAAAAAAGGCTTTTTTGCTGTTCTTAGTGCATCATCTAACACAATTTCAGGATACTTTAGTTTTTTACCTATTGCTCTGGTGAGCTGATACTGGCTGAAAAAGAAGTGAGTACCAGAATACTTACAAGATTAGTATGTAGAATGTGGTATGAAGTGGCAAAAACTTATGAATGGCAGTTAGGAGTGTTGGTGAAAATGGCAAAAAGGGAGATCTGATTGATTGCAATAATTACAGAGGCATCACACTTACGTCAGTTGTTACGAAAATATATAGTATGCTCATTCTTAAGAGACTAGAGAGAAAGATTAATGAAAAGCTGAGAGATGAAAAAGCATGATTTCGAAAATTGGAATTAGATATAAAATTTAGGCCTTGAGCCATGCGCTGGGCCATCAAAGTCCATTCACCGCTGTATAATGCAAATTGATCAACCATACCCAAAGGTAGAAGTTGTAATGACCGGCCAATTTGGTGGAGAGTCCTTCGTTATTATGGAGTTCCTCTCAAATATGTAAATTTGATTAAGTCAGTTCATGAGCATAGAAAAGGCAAAGTTAATGTTAGTGGAGTCATATCAAATGAATTTCCAGTTAACAGCGGAGTACTCCAGAGGGAATGTGTTGTCACCGGTTGTTTATCCTCCTCATGGATTGTGTAAAGCATAGAACAGTTGGGATGGTTGAGACGAATTAGATTGAATTGGTAACAGGAAATTAGCTAATCTAGAGTACGCTGATGACACTCTCATTATCAAAAGAATGCCAAAGGACTTGCAAAGCTTGCTTACCAGAATGCATGAAATAAAACATGAGGCTGGGCTCAAGGTCAATAGAAGAAAGACAAAGATGATGAGAACAGAATATGCAATGGAAGATGAAATATCATTGCAAGGAGAAAGGATTAATGAAGATGAATCATTTAAAAGTTTTGGAACCATGATCTCTATTACAGGATCCTTAGAATTTGAGGTTGATGAAAAAAAAAAAAAAAAGCCTATCAGACAATGGCTAGGTTAAGTAAAATATGGAAATCAAATCACCTGAAATTACATATAAAAATCAGGTTGTATATAAGTTTAGTGAGATAGGCTTTAATGTATGGACATGAGTTGTGGTATAACAATGAAATAATATCCAACAGATTTTGTAGAGTTGAGAATAAAGCTCTCAGAAAAATATTGGGAGTTAAATGGCAGGACAAGATTAGAAGCTTTCAACTGGGCTCCACAAAGCACTAGAAGAGTTGTAAGATCAAGGCCTACATGGCTGAGGACTATGAAACGTGAAGTAGGAGATGATGAATGGAGAAGTATTGATTTAAAAGCTCAAGATGGAGATGACTGGAGAAATCTAAATCCCTTTGCGTTAATATGCGTGAGAGGAGATAAGGATGATGATGATGATATATATTTATATATGTATATATAAATATATATATATACATATATATATATATATATATATATATATATATACATATATATATATATATATGTGTGTGTGTGTGTGCATATATATATATATATATATATATATATATATATACATACTGTATATATGTGTGCGTGCATATATATATATATATATATATATATATATATATATATATATATATATATATATATATATATATATATATATATATATATTTATATATATATATATGTATATATATATGTATAAATATATATATACATATATATATATATATATATATATATATATATATATATATATATATATATATATATATATATATATATATATATACAGTATAATGTGTGTGTCAGCGTTTTTGCATATATAGATAAATGGATAGATAGATATATAGATAAATAGATAGATATTCATTAAAAATACCTTCCTTAAGACAAAGAGCATAATATGAATTCACCTTGAGCTTGTAACTAAATGACAATGAAGCCATGGAAATCCCAAGTCTATTAAAATTTTGTGATAAATTCATAAATTCTTTGCTGCAACACTTGTCGTACCCTTATACAACACTTGAGAATAAGCTTTCGAAAAAAAGACCTAAAATTACCCACAATGATTTAAGCCTCTTCTACAAATCCGAAAAGTGTTCGAGAACAATAGAAATTAACATAAGGGGTCTAGATGGAAAGTGACATAATAAACGTATGATATAACTAAATCATATCTGACAAACTATAGTAAATTCTTTTCAGTAAGGCAGATTTGCACCGACTCGCAGGGGTGCCCTTTTAGCTCGGAAAAGTTTCCTGATCGCTGATTGGTTGGACAAGATAATTCTAACCAATCAGAGAGCAAGAAACTTTTCCGAGCTAAAAGAGCACCGCTGCGAGTCAGTGCAAATGCGCCTCATTAAAAAAAATAGAGTATAAGTAATGTGTGCATGGTCTAGAAAGAATCGTGAACGTATGAGAGAGCCCATTTTTACATATATTTGAAAAAAAGAAACAATAAACTGTTTGAACTGTTATATAGTTAAGAGTATGAAATAGGAAATTAAAAGGCATTACTATTATTATTACTAGCCAAGCTGAAACCCTGATTGGAAAAGCAGAATGCTACAAACCCAAGGGCTCCAGCAGGGAAAGCAACCCAGTGAGGAAAGAAAACAGCAAATAAACTATATATAAGTAATAAATGAAAATATGAAATATTTTAAGATCAGTAACAACGCTGAAATAGATATGTAATGTTTTTATAGTTTATATAGGAAAAATCTATTTTAATGCTATTATTGTTCTTAAACTTCTCTTGTAGTTTTACCTTACTTCCTTTCCTCACTGGGATGTTTTCCCTATTGCAGCCGTTGGGCTTATAGCATCCTGCTTCTCAAACTAGGGTTGTAGCTCACCAAGTAATAATAATAATAATAATAATAATAATGATAAAATAAACTATAGAACTTGAAGGGGGAGACTTCCGTAGGAAAACTAACAATGTCCGATCTCTGATTTTCTAAACATTTCCTATCTCTTTCCTATGTTGTTCCTTTGTGCTTATATACTTATGAGTGGGTGGAGCTAATCGGCATGGCCATATAAGGAGGCCTTTGATATCCTCCAATCTGATTGGTCATGCCATAGAAGCTCCTAGGGCAAGTCTTCTGGTACAGCCTAGACTCGATGTGGCATAGGGAAAACACGGCAAACGTAGTACTATAGTCCATTTCTTTTACCGAGTCGTATTTGCACCGACTCGCAGCGGTGCCCTTTTAGCTCGGAAAAGTTTCCTGATCGCTGATTGGTTGGACAAGATAATTCTAACCAATCAGCGACCAGGAAACTTTTCCGAGCTAAAAGGGCACCGTTGCGAGTCGGTGCAAATATGACTCGCTGAGGGGCTGGGGCGGGGTCTGTGTGCACTTGCAGGTCCTCTAAGTTACTCAAATGTTTGATGTAAGAGACCACTTTAAGAGTAAAGAAAAAAAAAAAAAAAAAAAAAAAAAAAAAAAAAAAAAAAAAAAACTTGGGGAATCATCATTTTCTATACACCTCTAACAAGACTGGCGAGGGGCAAAATAATAGGCCATATGACGACTAACCCATGGGCATGGAGAATATGATATTTCATAGTTAATTAGTCTAAGTAAAAGAGCAATCGTAAATTTTTTAAATGTTTACCAAAATACAGACCTGTATATACTGTATAACATATCTTCTGATATACGCTAATGTTGTAATTTTTTTCTAGGATTTTACACAATATGTATGCTAGTTGCCAATTAAGTGCTTTCTGTTTCAAGTGAATGGCTGACAACATGAATGGTATTCTACTGAAGAACAGAAGATAGTCTGAAACAGACTTAGAGAAATTTATAATATGCCAACAAGAAATACACTATACTAACTTATAACCACTTTAAGGGGATGTGTTGTGACCGCTGTTAACTCGTAATCGAGGGGAGGGGACGGGCTTATTTCACCCGGAATCTCTAAGGCAGCTTTAGCACTGTTCCTTACATCGATGGCTGATGAGACCAGCTTTCTCCAGAATTGGTAAGTTCTCATAATCTTGCATCTCTGTTTTAAGTGCCCTTGTATTCTTGTCTAAAGATTGAGTGTATCATTTGACAATCGAGTCGGTTAGAGTTATAGAAGTTGCAATTCTATAATCAACTGACCTAGCTCTTGAATGTTGGAGTTATTAAAGAGAATAGGTAGCAGCTTTTATTATTATTATTATTATTATTATTATTATTATTATTATCATTATTATTATTATTATTACTTGCTAAGCAATAACCCTAGTTGGAAAAGCTGGATGCTATAAGCCCAGGGGCTCCAACAGGGAAAATAGCCCAGTGAGGAAAGGAAACAAGGGAAAATATTTTAAGAAGAGTAACATAAAAAAAAAATCTCCTATATATACTATAAAAGCTTTAACAAAATAAAAGGAAGAGAAATAAGATATAATAGTGTGCTTGAGTGTACCCTCAAACAAGAGAACTCTAAAGCCTGCCTGACACTTGCGCGCATTTTTGCCACGCACTGGCACGCATTGATGCGCGCCAGTGCGTGCCACTTTGTGGCACGCACTGGTGTTTTACCCGCACTGTTCACGACCAGTTCACTCCAGTTCGCACATCGTTCACGCGACGTTCACGCGATGGCACGAATTGGCACGCGTAGTTCACGAGAAGTTCACGACACGTTCACGCGAGTTCCCTCATCATTCCGCATCGTTTCCGCATCGTTCACGCCAGTTCACGCCAGTTCACGAATTGGCCACTCCATATAAAAACGGGGCTTCTCCAACCCGAGGACATTCTTGGATTGGCTTCGGAAGAGACAACAATGCTTTCTGTCAGAGACACCATTGCATTGAGGAGAAGAAACGTATCTTTTTCGTTTGTATTTTTTGTTGCCCTTTATTTTTGTTTCAATAAGAAAGCATTTGATTTACATATAAATAGCAGACATAAAATATGTACAAGTATTAAGAAAGCATTTTATTTTAACATTAAAAGCAGCAAACATGGAAAGTTTTTAGGCTGTTGATTTTAAGGTAATAGAGAAAAAAGTGTGTTGAAATAAGAAATCATTTTATTTTTACATTAAAACAGCAAACAGAAAAAATTTGTTTTGCCCTTCATTTTAAGGTAATAAAGAAGAATAAGTATGTTGATAAAATAAAACATCATTTTATTTTTACATTCAAACAGCAAACTTAAAAATTTCTTGGGTTTATTTTTCAATTCATTTTTATTTAAAACAAAAGTTTTGGGTCTTGATTGGTAATAGAGGAAAATAAGTGTGTGCATGAAATAAGACATCATTTTATTTTTACATTCAAACAGCAAATATAAACAATCATTAGGTTTATATTTTTCTTTCCTTTTCATTATTTTTTTTCGTTTCCTTTTTGTTTCTCTTCATTATAAAGTTATAGAAATAGTTTGAAATAAGACATCATTTTATTTTTACATTCAAACAGCAAATATAAAAATTTATTAGGTTTATTTTTCTTTCCTTTTCATTAATTTTTTCGTTTCCTTTTTGTTTCTCTTCATTATAAAGTTATAAAAATAGTTTGAAATAAGATAAAAAAAATTTTTTCACATTAAAACAGCAAATATGAAAATTTATTAGGTTTATTTTTCTTTCCTTTTCATTAATTTTTTCGTTTCCTTTTTGTTTCTCTTCATTATAAAGTTATAGAAATAGTTTGAAATAAGATATCATTTTTTTCACATTAAAACAGCAAATATAAAAATTTATTAGGTTTATTTTTTTTTCCTTTTCATTAATTTTTTCGTTTCCTTTTTGTTTCTCTTCATTATAAAGTTATAGAAATAGTTTGAAATAAGATATCATTTTTTTTCACATTAAAACAGCAAATATAAAAATTTATTAGGTTTATTTTTCTTTCCTTTTCATTAATATTTTCGTTTCCTTTTTGTTTCTCTTCATTATAAAGTTCACGCTACTTCCCGCATCGTTCACTCCAGTTCACTCCAGTTCACGCCAGTTCCCGCACTGTTCACTCCAGTTGGCGCATCGTTCACGACTATTTCACGGCCATTTAGTGCGTGCCAATGCGTGCCACAAACTTTAAACATTTCAAAGTTTTGGGCCCGCATGGCACGCATTGGTACACTCTGGCACGCGAGTTCCCGCACTGTTCACGACATTTTCACGGCTCGTTCACGTGAGTTCGCGCATCAATGCGTGCCAGTGCGTGCCACGAATGCGTGCAAGTGTCAGGGGGGCTTAAGACGTATCAGTGAATTAGTAGTCACGAGTTCTGGCAATCAACTGCAGTACGAATGTGGCTTGTGGATTTTCAAATGAGGGAAGTTTTCTATTTTCATAAAGGGTACAAAGTAGGATAGAGACATTTCTGAAGGTGGGACCCAAGTAATATGACCCTGTATTATGTTGTATACTTTGGAATCTAAACATCAAAATGAGGAATTGCTGTTCTGAAATAACTAGATGTTTATTTATCAAGTATGTTTTGTAGAAAGGTAAAGAGAAATATTGTGTAAAATGGATACATTAAACTGACGATCAAGACAGAGAGAAGGTGAAGAAAAATAAAACTTCTGTTAATAGACATAAAAACAAATGAACGCTATCTTAACTAAATTGTTGACAATCTTATCAAAAGTCAAATAATTTTTTTTTAATGACAAAGTCTAAACATTTACCACAGTGTTTCAAGAAAAATAAATGAGATAGAGATAACACTATGGTCTTAGCAGACAATGAAATAAACTCTTTATGCAATAGGCCAATTTTTATGACTATTTATTATAGTCAATGCTCCATCCTGAAGAACAACATTTCTGAAACGGAAAAAAATATACTTCTCTCAAAAAGTAAATACCCTTACTAGAAGTCCTTCCTTATATTATCAAAGGTGTATACTATTATTATTAACTAGCTATGGTTTATCTACTATGCATTTCAGTCCCCGTGTTATACTGTTTTTCGCTAATATCCTCTATACAAACAACGGGATCAATGTGACATTTTGGCACAGCTTCTTTGACACAGTCCGCTAATTTATGACACTACACTGCGATGCCAAGTGTGATTCATTAATGAGCTTACTCTTGGCTTTCAAGCATAAGATGGCGAGAGCCGAGTAGGCATTCGGACAATGGATCTCCGTGACGTAGGTGTGACGCGTATAACAAGCACTCTCTCTCTCTCTCCCTCCCTCCCTCTCTCTCTCTCTCTCTCTCTCTCTCTCTCTCTCTCTCTCTCTCTCTCTCTCTCTCTCATGGATGCAATTCCCACCTTTACCCATATAAAAATAAGGCGCGCGTAATGAGTTTTTTTTTTTTTCTTTAAATACTCAACATACAGCCTGAAATCTTGACCAAGAGTAGGGTTGGAAGTGGGTCCTAGAGGAGTAGTGTGATCATTTCAATATTTATTATTAATTATTATTATTATTATTATTATTATTATTATTATTATTATTATTATTATTATTATAACCATTTACTTATAAATGCTTTATAAGTAAGGGAAGTGGATGATTACTTAATAGTTTAATGTAGACCTTGACAGGTAGCGAATATCTATGATTTGACAAATGATGCAAACATTAGTATATATATATAGCATACATTTTATTTCACTCTCCGTCACTTTCCAAAAATAAGTAATCCTCATCATCACTGCAGAGGTTTATTATGACAGGATCCACGCTTTGTTGCATGTTGTCCGTGGACCAGTACTCTTCCTCATCACCACCAAACTATATACCTACGTTTGCCATCATTCACGCTCGTTAGCTCGTTATGACCCTTCACATTACCCTCCCTCGCCTTTATTTTCACGTTGTGTCACTTAAATGTAAAATGACATATACAGTACCACATAACGCATATATATATATATATATATATATATATATATATATATATATATATATATATATATATATATATATATATATATATATATATATATAAATATATATACACTCTATGAATGGAGCATGCACCAGTGGTAGGTTTTTATGTTAGAGAGAGAGAGAGAGAGAGAGAGAGAGAGAGAGAGAGAGAGAGAGAGAGCGTGCTTGTTATACGCGTCACACCTACGTCACGGAGATCCACTGTCCGAATGCCTACTCGGCTCTCGCCAACTTATGCTTGAAAGCCAAGAGTAAGCTCATTAATGAAACACACTTGGCATCCAGTGTAGTGTCATAAATTAGCGGACTGTGTCAAAGAAGCGGTGCCAAAATATCACACTGATCCCGTTGTTTGTATAGAAGATATTTGCAAAAAACAGTATAACACGGGATCTGAAATGCATAGTAGTTCATATGTAACGTTAAAAAAACTAGCTGTCCTGTCCAGGGCTTTCAGATTTGCATGACTTTCGTATCTTAAGAGATTGCTTTTCTAAACTATGTTTTACACATTTTCTTTGTTAGTATTTCTCAAATTTCATATATGGCTACTTTGTTGTTTAGGAACTTACTTTGAAAGTGGAATATCCTCTTGCCCTGTTTCACCATATGAATATTCACTCATTATGAATTATACAACTAATGTACGCGACACCTCAAAAATGATGACTAAATATTTAGATATATACAGTATGTACATACACACAACCCTCACTCACCAGGGTATGACTACTCCCTCTCCCCCTTGGCGAGGGACTGGGAGAGCTGAACACTTGGAGAAATAATGGGAGCGTGACCGGAAAGATACATACTTACACACCAACACACATACACACACAGACACACACACACACACACACATATATATATATATATATATATATATATATATATATATATATATACATATACATATATAATGAGAGTAACGGACAATACATAGACATTCAGAATAACTGAATGGGTCCCTACAGTTCGCGGTTGTGAATTGGTGTATTAAGACCATATACAGACCTGAGTGGAAAAACATGTGTGAGGCCCTTGTTTTTCAGTGGACTAGTAACGGCTGATGATGAGAATCATGATAACGATATATATATATATATATATATATATATATATATATATATATATATATATATATATATATATATATATATATATATATATGTATATACATATGTATATACAAATATATATAATACATATATATATACATATATATATATAAACACACACACACATATATATATATACATATATATATATATATATATATATATATATATATATATATATATATATATATATATATATGCTTGCTCTTCATGATATAAGGGAGATTCCTCTAAACCTATATCCTTCTCCTGTCAGTATTCAAAAGCTGTTTGGCAACCAGCTCGAAAGAGAAGCGTTTCCTCAACCGATGACATCCGCTTAATTAACACTTTGTAATCCAGCCTCTCAATCAACTACCGATCAAGTGTCCACTGAAATGATGCTGTTTATCTTTGAACCAGTTTGCATCGTCAATAGGCAACTTATCTGACAATAATCTCGCGTCAATGGAATGTTGTTGTCTCATGTCAGATGTAGTTAATGATGTATTTCGTGAGTCATTGAAGAGTGAGGTGTTTAACTGTTGATAATTGGCATATTACAGGATTTACACTATATATATATATATATATATATATATATATATATATATATATATATATATATATATATATATATATATATATATATATATATATATATATATATATATATATATATATATATAATATACATATATATACATATATACATATATGTATACATAAAACAAATATATATATACATGCAAAGGTCTACATTTCTTTTTACATATAAATATATGCATATATGTAAATATATTTATATATACAGTATACATAAATACATACACACACACACCCACATATATATATATATATATATATATATATATATATATATATATATATATATATATATTTATATATATATATATATATATATATATATATATATATTTATATATATATATATATATATATATGTATATATATATATATGTATATATATATATATATATATATATATATATATATATATATATATATATATATATATATATATATATATATATATCTGTATATACATATATATATATCTATATATATACACACATATATATAGATATATATATATATATATATATATATATATATATATATATCTATATCTAAATATATATATATATATATATATATATATATATATATATATATATATATATACATGATTTGGTCATTACTGCTAAAAATATGGATGAATAACAGAGAAGGGTGGTAGATTGGCAAGAGACTATGGAAAGGGGTGCCTTGAGGGTTAATGTGGATAAGACTGAAGCTATGGTGAGTAGTAAGAAAGGCAGGGACAGGATTGCCATACATGAAAGTAGAGGAGTAGTTGTAAAACAGGTAGAACAATTTAGATACTTGGGATCTGCTATAATTCAGGATGGAGGATGTGAGGCTGAAGTTGGTAATAGGATCAAAACCGCAAGGGGAAAGTGGAAGGCGGTAGCAGTAGTGGTATGGGATAAGAAAATGTCAATCAAGTTAAAAGTCAATAAGACCAGTGTTAATGTCTGGATCAGAACATTCGGTTTTAAGACGAAAAGAGGAAGCAAAGCTTGAGAGAACAGATGTGAGAATGCTGAGGTGGATTATGGGAATATCACTGCTTAAAAGATTGGAAAATAATGAAATAAGAAGAATGGCAGGCGTAGTGAAGATTACAGAAATGATAAGAATGTTACGACTGAGATGGTGTGGGCACGTGCTGAAGGTGGATGGTTGAAAGGGGGTGAGGAGGGCTTGGGAGGTACCTTTTAGGGGGAGAAAATGAAGAGGGAGGCCGAGAATTATATGGCAATATGAGGTTAAGGGTGATATGGAGAGAAGAGGTTTGGTGGAAGAGGATGCCTTTAATAGAAGGCATTGGAAAAGGCGCATCAGGCAACCGACTCCTTAAGGTTGGGATAACGGTTGAGAAAAAGATGTGTATGTGTGTGTATACATATATATATATATATATATATATATATATATATATATATATATATACATATATATATATATACAGAAAAGTTTCATATTTATGTGTGTATATATATATATATATATATATATATATATATATATATATATATATATATATATATATATATATATATATATATATATATGCAGAAAAGTTTCATATTTATGTGTGTGTATATATATATATATATATATATATATATATATATATATATATATATATATATATATACATATATATATATATATATATATATATATATATATATATATATATATATATATATATATACACACGTAAATATGAAACTTTTCTGCATACATTATATATATATATATATATATATATATATATATATATATATATATATATATATATATATATATATATATATATATATATATATATATATATATATATATATATGTATATATATATATATATATATATATATATATATATATATATATATATATATATATATATATATATATGCATTTGTATGTGTGTATATATCTATATATCTACTGTATAAATATAGATATATATATATATATGTTCACATAGAATATATATTAGACATATGTATGTATATATATATATACAGTAGACCCCCGCCATACGGCATCCCCAGATTATGTTCTTTTCACGTTACGGTGTGGAATACGATTTTTTTTCGTCCCCTCGTTACGACATTTTCCCCACCTTACGACATCGAATTCCGAAACTCAAATTTGGCGGTTTCTACGTGTACGACTGTGCGAGTCAGTAGCTTACCAACACGCTCATACGTCACTGCATACGTCACTAAGAAGCTGGTCTGCTATTGGTCGGCGTCACGGCGTCACTAAAATGCCAATACGCTATTGGCCGAAAATCCTCCCACAATGCTTGAGAGAGATTCTGCCTCTCTCTCTTTGTCATACGCGCGCTCAGTTCAGAATCTCGTGTGCGTTTCGTAAAGACTTGATCTCGTATGAGTGCTTGCGATATTTTTATTTTTTGTGCATTTTAGTGCTTAATTATAACTTTAATTCGTTAGCCATGGGTCCTAAGATTGCTAGTGATGTTAAAAGCAGAAGTAAGAAGATGATAACTATGGAAACGAAGCTGGAGATCATAAAGAAATATGAAGAAGGCATGCGCATCGTTACCCTCGCTAGTACGTATGGCCGTAACCAATCTACCGTTGGTATAATTATTAAGAATAAGGAAGCCATTAAAGCAAGTAAGTCTTCTAAAGGCATGACTGTCCTTGCCAGTGGAAGGACCTCAATCAACGATGAGATGGAGAGACTCTTTCTTCTGTGGATTAAAGAGAAGGAAATTGCTGGTGATACACTCACGCAATCGGTAGTTTCGCACAAGGCGAGCGCCATCTTTGCCGATCTCGTGGAAGCCCAGAGAGACGGCGGAGGCGAAGGAACGTCGCAGCAAGCCCCCCAAGAGTTCAAGGCTTCTCATGGGTGGTTTGATCGGTTTAAGAAGTGGACTGGTATTCACTCAGTCGTCAGGCATGGAGAGGCGGTCAGTTCTGACAAGAAAGCAGCAGAAGAATTCCTCAAGAAGCTTGAGAACGTAATTTCCAGAGAAGGCTACATTCCTCAGCAAGTTTTTAACTGCGATGAAACTGGCCTTTTCTGAAAGAAAATGCCCCGCTGTACATATATCACAGGTGAAGAAAGGAAACTTCCTGGCCATAAACCAATGAAGGACAGACTTACGCTCGCATTTTGTGCAAATGCCAGTGGGGACTTAAAAATTAAGGCCCTACTGGTATATCACTCAGAAAATCCTCGTAGGCACAAAATATCACGAAGGAGAGGCTCTCCGTATTTTGAAAGTCTAATGCTAAGGCCTGGGTCACGAGGACCATATTTATTGAGTGGATAAACGTCTGCTTCGGTCCTGCTGTCAAGAACTATTTAGAAGAAAACGATCTTCCTCTGAAATGTCTCCTGGTGCTGGACAATGGCCCTGCTCACCATCCTGGCCTCAAGAACATCATTCACCCTGACTTCTCCTTCATTAAGGCTCTCTATCTGCCACCAAACACCATCCCTCTCCTCCAGCCTATGCACCAGCAAGTGATTGCCAACTTCAAGAAGCTTTACACGAAGCATCTGTTCAGGAGATGCTTCGAAGTGACTGAAAGCACTCAACTCACCCTCCATGAATCTTGGAAGGGGCATTTTGACATCGTTCAATGCCTGAAGATGATCGACACAGCTTGGAATGAGGTTTCACGGCGCACCTTGAACTCCTCATGGAAGAAACTGTGGCCAGCTGTTGTAACAGAACGAGACTTTGAAGGTTTCGATCCCTCAACCGAAGACGAGGCCGTTGATGATCCTGCCCTTGAGGGTGATGTTAAGGAAATAATTTCAATCGGGAGCTCCATGGGGCTTGTTGTCGATGAGGCTGACGTCCATAACCTTATAGAGGAGCACAGGGAGGAGCTTACGACTGAAGACTTAAAGGAGTTGGAGGCAATGCAGTTGACGATCATTCAAGAAGAGCACAGCTCTAGTGGTGGCGAGGACGGGGGGGAGACTGAAGAAACGACATCGTCAGAAACAAGGGAAGCTCTCAGTTGGTATGAAAACCTTACGAGTTTCATTGAAAAGAAACACCCACAAAAACTTCACAAGTCGTCTTATGCAGAGTGTTAATGATAAGTGTATGAATCATTTTAGGAATATGTTAAGGAATCGTCAGAAACAGGCTTCTTTGGATAGATATTTGTCCAAAAGAGAAGTGTCAGAAAGCAAAGACGATAATAGTGATTCTATCAAAAAAGCTAAAAAAGAGTAATTTTTTAAGTTCTAGAAAAAAAAATCATAAAAAAAATTCAAAAGACAACAATAATAAACAAAGCATTTTTAATTTTAAGTGTTTAATAGTAAGTATAAATTTATTATTAAGTGTACATAACATAATTAGCATTGATACGTTTTTATATCTACCGTCTCCTCCACCCTCTGCCTCCACCCACTACCAGCTCAAGTCACGTCACTCCAAAGGTGAATAAGATTTAATTTTTCCTTTACAGTACTGTACAGTATATAATTTTCATTTATAATGTTATTTAATTATATACTATACAGTACATGTATATTATATATAAGTATACTGTAGTAGAGTGCTTACTATACTACTGTATTGTATTTTGTTACATTCTAATTTTCAATGTTTTTATCAGGGATTTTTCACGCATTCGCTATTCTATTACCCGCCATACGACATTTTCACCATACGATACCAACTCCGGATCGGATTAATGTCGTATGGCAGGGGCCTACTGTGTATGTATATATATATATATATATATATATATATATATATATATATATATATATATATATATATATATATATATATATATATTGTGTGTGTGAGCACTTACATGTGTATAATTGCGCATATATATATATATATATATATACATATATATATATATATATATATATATATATATATATATATATATATATATATATATAAACGTGGTATAATTACCTTTAACAAGAAACATCTAACAACTTCTGACTAGATCGTTCGTACCATGTTCTATGAGTCGGTGCACATTGCATAATCCATTTATTCTAGAGGGCTCTCCCTATTTCCCTACTTCCTATTGATAAATAAATCTCACTCTTCTTCTGAAAGGACGAGGGCTCTTAAGCTGTAAAGATAACTCGCCCCAGATAAGGTAATTAAGGGAACCCATAAAGAGAATGAATAACCTTCATTTTCGAGGGACGATTTTGCTGAAAGATTTCGTAGAACTTTTGATTTGAGCTCTATGAGTCGTTTGGACTCACAGATATACAGATGACACAAGTCTCTTTTTATAGCGTATATAGATGACATAAGTCTCTTTTTTATAGCTTATATAGATGACATAAGTCTCTTTTTATAGCTTATATAGATGACATCAAAGACTATATACTGAAGGAAGATAGGAAGGCTCAAAATAGAAGGTTAATACGCTAGTTGGCAACTCCAAAGTGAACACAATAGTTGGTTGCTCCGATTTCAGAGGGCGTTGTAGGTATACATCGTTTGTCGTCTGTTTGTTTATATTCAGAATTTGATAGTTGACTCAAACGAAAAAATGGCGCCGACAGTAAAGAAGTCACACAAGTGTGTTGTGTGCCATAAACAAAAAGAAACCGATCCTCATTTGGTATTTCACAGGTTCCCTAAGGACAAAGAACGGTGAGTCCAAACAGTATAATACATGCAGTATGTGCTGCTAATGAGTAAGCCCCACTGATATTGGATGTAAGATTAAGGCAAGGCATCCACAGTAAATCTCTTCTGTTTTTCATTTTTTTGTTGGCTTGTATGCTACCTTATTTCTATTTCCACCCCCCTTTGATTATTATTGTGTGTGATACAATTTTGTGTTATTTTGATCCTTCTGATTGTACATTTATACATTTATTAGTTTATAATACTAAACTATACATGAGTGCATCGTGCTTTTCCATTTCAATAAAAAATAAAATACAATTGTGTTTTTATACACCTAATATCTCTCCATCTTACAGTGGCCTACATACTGCAATTAAATGTATGCCTACACATAAGCATTTGTGGCTAAGTTTAACAAATCAGATATACAGTATGTTTTAATTTATTCGAATGTGGTATTGTATAGAACATTTAAAAATGGTTGTAATATACTGTTCAATACTTAAATTTGCAAGAAAATTACCTAAATCATAAGAGATATAGCTAATGAATTTCTAAAAAATAGACTGAGAAACATAATTTGCAATTTAGTTACCTAAAATTTAAGAATATCATGAATATATGAGTAAAATATACTGACATAGTAATGCAAATTATGAACAAATATGTCGCAAAATTTACAATCGAATTCCATCCTATATACCCGTAAGCATTACCGCTCTGAATGTTTGGTTGCTCGCTCAACAGATGGAGCCATTCGTTTCGCATGGGAGTATCTGGCATCTTTTCATAGCACACTCATTTGTGTGTTAAAAGCCTGAGCCTTCCTATCTTCCTTCAGTATATAGTCTTTGGATGACATAAGTCTCTTTTTAGAGCTTATATAGATGACAGAAGTCTCTTTTTATAGCTTATATAGATAACATAAGTCTCTTTTTATAGCTTATATAGATGACATAAGTCTCTTTTTAGACCTTATATAGATGACAGAAGTCTCTTTTTTATAGCTTATATAGATGACATAAGTCTGTTTTTACAGATTATATAGATGACATAAGTCTCTTTATATAGTTTATACAGATGACATAAGACGCTTTATATAGTTTATACAGATGACATAAGTCTGTTTTCATAGTTTATATAGAAAACATAAGGGTCATTTCATAGTTTATACAGATGACCTATGTCTCTTTATATAGTTTATGCAGATGACATAAGACTCTTTTTATAGTTTATATATGAAAGTTTCATTCCAGCATTGACCAAGTTGTGGAATGATCTTCCTAATCGGATAGTTGAATCGGTAGAACTTCAAAAGTTCAAACTTGCAGCAAATGCTTTCATGTTCAACAGGCTGACATAATTCTCTTTTTGTAGTTTATAAATAAAAAATGTTTTAATGTTGGTACTGTTTTTAAAGAGTTTTATCTTAATTGTTCATTACTTCTCTTGTAGTTTATTCATTTTATTATTTCCTTTCTTCATTGTGCTATTTTTCCCTGTTGGAGCCCTTGAGCTTATAGCATCCCGTTTTTCCAACTAGAGTTGTAACTTATCTATTGTTTTCTTGACTTGGGTGAGATCTCATAAATTAGCAATTACATAAAAGATTTTAAGTTTATCAAATATATTAACAATTATATAACAGATTATAATCTTTCATCAAATTAGTGGATATGTCAAAAACACAATGGATTTTATATATACCTCTTTTAATATTTTTTCAAGTTTTAGATTCATTTTTCTTCTTTACTCTAAGTAATGACACGACACAGACAAATTACTGCTGAGCTCATAAGTTTATAATTATGTCAAATTTTCTAAAGCACTGATAGAAGCAATTGCCTCTCCATGTTTCCTTGGAGCGTAAGTTATAGCACTGAATGACAGTGTATTAATAGCAGAACCTGCTATTAAGTGAGTTCAGAGCAAAGAATGAGTTAAGAACAAATATGTTAGTGTTCTTTTTCTTACACACCCATGAGGAATTTTTAGTCATTTTTGACAAGATTCCAGAAAATTAACTTGCGAATAATATAGGGAGACACAGCAGCTAAGTATGTGTGTATATATATATATATATATATATATATATATATATATATATATGTATGTATGTATATGTATATATATATAGTATGTGTTTGTGAGGTAATAATTTATTTATATATATATATATATATATATATATATATATATATATATATATGTGTGTGTGTGTGTGTGTGTGTGTGTGTATGTGTGTGAGCTAAGAATCTCTCTCTCTCTCTCTCTCTCTCTATATATATATATATATATATATATACATATATACAAGTTTATATATATATATATATATATATATATATATATATATATATATATATATATATATAAGTATATATATATATATATATATATATATATATATATATATATATATATATATATATATTCTTAGCTCCTATGTTACCTGCTATTTTTCGTAAGTTAGTAAGAAGAGATTTATCGCCATTCTTTGGTGAATTGGTAACGTTGCTCCATTAACTAAATCTGTTTTTATGGCAGCTGCATCCCTGTTGATAAGCATCGAATCTCTGTAGGTCCTATATCATCTAAGTCTCTTAATATCTTTAGGCAAAACATCTAAATAGATATGGAGAATGTAATCATCTTCCCTTGTTTTATAGATTGACTTCTTCCCATGCCATACAGATATCCCTTTATTGTAGTTAAATATTCGTATGATTGACTTTGATGTAGTTACGCCTTGACCGGGTTAATATGAGACCCTTGTTTTCAAACTTGAAAAGATGGAACATGTGGGTTTTTAATTAGCACTATCGTTGAATTATTAAGTAATAGATTGCAAGGAGTAATTACTGAAGGGTAATTAGTGACCAAAGGAATGTAATATCTTGTGTTCTCTTACCGGTGCTTTTAATATCATAATCGCATATGTAGTTTGGCCTTGAAAGCAAGATTGCTGCATATGCACATGCTGCTACTTTCTCTGCATCATTTCCATCCCCTATATGTAGATTTTGCAGTTGCTGAATCCACCAATAGAAGTTTAGGCTTAATTAGTGCAAGGTGAAAATTGTGGGGGATGATGGTGAACCCTAACACGACTCGAAGGTAGGTTAAGGTCAGTGACTCCTCAACACCTAGAACTTTTTATTGATGGTGTTTTTAATTATATATAACTTTTTTTTTAGAATTTTAGTTATGATTTTATATTGGAAATCTACTTTTTAAGGAACACATCCTATCAATTTCTTCATTTGCACAAAAAAGAGTCATATTAAAATATATACTGTATATATAAAGTATGTTTATATATATATATATATATATATATATATATATATATATATATATATATATATATATGTATATATATATATATACACATAAATATATATATATGTCTGTGTGTATATATATATACACACACATATATATATATATATATATATATATTATATATATATATATATATATATGTATATAAATTATGTATATATATATATATATATATATATATATATATATTTATATATATATATATGTGTGTGTGAAGGTGTGTGACACAAATGTACTATAGTACTTACCACTGGAAAAGGTTAAAATAATTGACTTTGTACCAAATGATACATTAATCAAAATGAAAAATGTATGAGTACGATTCTTTAATAAAGAATTGCACCTCCTGCTAATCCCTAAATGTATGGAAATCATTTACAGTTTTATGAAAAATAGGATAAAAGTTCTCGGGTCTTGCCAAAGGGAAATAGACATTACATGTAAAACGATTTTTCATAATTCAGATCACACATTGCACTCAAATCTTCCCAAACTGTACCATCATTTACGAAGTACTTTAGTTAATTCTTTTTAGTGAGGCAGATTTACACCGACTCCCAGGGGTGCCCTTTTAGCTCGGAAAAGTTTTCCGATCGCTGATTGGTTGGGCAAGAAAATTCTAACCAATCAGATAGCTGGAAACTTTTCCGAGCTAAAAGGGCACCGCTCCGAGTCAGTGCAAATGCGCCTCATTAAAAAAAAAAGAGTATAAGTATGCAGTTAATAGTAACAGTCATGTCTTCACTATCATAAGGCACAATACAACAAAGAATTCTAGAAGTTTGATTCCAACTATAACCAGATTGTGGAATGATCTTCATAAACAGGCATTTGAATTGGTGGAACTTCAAAAGATCAAACTTTTTTAAATGGTTTTCTGTTGAGCAGGTTGCTATAAGTCTTGCTTTATATTTTATAAATGACGGATCTATTTTAACATTATTACTAATCTTAAAGTATTTTATATTTCTTATCCATTACTCATGTATAGTTTACTTTTTACTCCCCAGTTTTCCTTCCTAGCTTATACTTTCTCAGCTGGAACCATTGGATTTGTAATATCTGCTTTTCCTACCAAGATTAAAGATTTGTTTCAAAAAAAAAAAAAAAAATAATAATAATAATAATAATAATAATAATAATGATAATAATAATAATAATAAAAAGGTTACATTTCTATTCTTACG
>NC_090731.1:28833670-28838670 GCF_036898095.1 Palaemon carinicauda | reverse complement strand
GAGAGAGAGAGAGAGAGAGATTTTCTCCTACATAGCCCGCAGCAGCAAATAAATGTGTAAGCTTCTTTCTTACCTGGTTCTAAATTGCGAGTCTTTTCACAAGTCCTGAGTTTGCTCCACACATCTTCTTATTCCCCTCCTTTATCTATTCCCTTTTCCTTTCCATTCGCATTTTCTCCCTTTTTCTTGCCTGTCTTTATTGCCTTGCTTATTCCTCATGAGCCTTATAATTATCTTCCCCCTCCTTTTTATAATAGTAGTAGTGGTAGTAGTACTAGTAGTAGTAGTAGTAGCAGAAGGAAATATTTTAGTAGTAGTAGTAGTATTAGTAGTAGAAGAAGGAGAAAGAGGAGGAAATCTTATAGTAGTAGTAGTAGTAGTAGTAGGAATCCTTGTAGTAGTAGTAGGAAGAGGAAGAGGAGGAGGAAACCTTGTAGTAGTAGTAGTAGTAGTAGGAATCCTTGTAGTAGTAGTAGGAATCCTTGTAGTAGTAGTAGTAGGAGGAGGAGGAGGAGGAAACCTTGTAGTAGTAGTAGTAATCCTTGTATTAGTAGTGGTATTAGTATTAGGAAACCTTGTAGTAGTAGTAGTAGTAGTAGTAGTAGTAGTAGTAGCAGGAAACCTTTTAGTAGTAGTAGGAAAATTTCAGTAGTAGTAGTAGTAGTAGTATGAAACCTTTTAGTGGTAGTAGTAGTAGTAGGAAACCTTGTAGTAATAGCAGTAGTAGTAGGAATCCTTGTAATAGTAGTAGTAGAAGTAGCAGGAAACCTTTTAGTAGTAATAGTAGAAAACGTTTTAGTAGTAGTAATATGAAACCATTTCGTAGTAGTAGTAGTAGGATACCATTTCGTAGTAGTAGTAGGAAACCTTTAAGTAGCAGTAGTAGTAGTAGTAGTAGTAGTGGTTTTAATAGTAGTAGTAGTAGTAGTAGAAGTAGCAGGAAACCTTTTAGTAGTAGTAGTAGAAAACGTTTTAGCAGTAATAGTAGTAGGAAACCTTTCGTAGTAGTAGTAGGAAACCTTTAAGTAGTAGTAGTAGTCGTCGTAGTTTTAATAGTAGTAGTAGTAGTAGTAGGCCTTTCACTCTACTTTCCATTGATAAACTGAACTTAATTCCCAACGAGATTAGTTCCCTCTTCCTCCTCGCTCTTCTACATCTGTTCATCTTGTTTACTTCTTCCTCCTCTCAAATACTTCCTATCGCCCTTCTCTTCCTCTCCCTCATTCCCTCTCAATCATTCTCCTTTTCCCTCACAATATCCTCATCATCATCCTCCTCCTTCCTCCATCCACATCTCTTTTAACAGATCTCTTTTCATACTTAACTCTTCTTCGCCATTCACTTTTTTTCCCCTCTTCGACTTGAAGAAGATTTGGATTCTTGCACCAGGTGGTCTCAGAAGACGTTTAAGTAATTTACGATTTTTAATTACGATTTTTATTTAGTTTCTCAAAGGCGAAGGAATTCGTTATGGTTCACACCTAGATTGATTTACTAAGAATAACCCACGATTATTATTATTATTATTATTATTATTATTACTACTACTACTACTACTACTACTACTACTACTACCTGAGCTACACCCTAGTAAGTTGAAAAAGCAGGATGCTATAAACCCAAGAGTTCCAAAAGGGAAAAAATAAGCCCAGTGAGGAAAGGAAACAAGGAAACCAATAAACTTCAAGAGAAGTCATGAACAATTAAAATAAAATATTCTAATTACAGTGACAACATTAAAATATATCTTTAGTACAGATGTGAAATGTTTTTCTCCATTTGAACAAATAAGCGTGGCAATAGAACATCAATGTTCGATATCATTTCTAACAGAAAATTATTAAGGTTATTAATTAATTTTTCTAATTTACGAATATTCATAACATCATTGAACATATATTTAATTTGCAAATCAATTGCCATTAAAGATGCACGCTCAATGACATTGGACAAATTTCGGTATAAATTCTCTAATAGAAAATAAGAAAATGTTCAGACAAACCTCTTAATATAACGTTATAAAGATTACTCGAGTGCCATATGTGGATGAGATCATGATGAGGGGTAGATGGAGATGGTTTGGGCATGCTCTTCGCACCACGCTCCCCCCCCCCCCCTCACTCCAGAGATTAGTTCACCAAACGTTCAGCTGGGCTCCATAAGGCACTAGAAGAGTTGGAAGACCCAGGCCTACATGGCTGAGGACTATGAAGCACGAAGTAGGATATGATGAATGGAGAAGAATTGAATTGAAGGCTTAAAACAAAAGCGACTGTCGAAATCTAACCGAGGTCCTTTGCGTCAATAGGCGTAGGAGATGATGATGATACAAAGATCGAAACTGTTTTTGATTGGAGACAAAATACAAAGTAAAGGAGATTGGCAGTATAAATATCATAGAACTCCTTTGTTTGTTGTCAGACTTTAACCAGAAGTCTTCACTTTCCATTTACAATGTACCCTGAACATATCTTTTAGAAAAAAACTGGTATATTGTCTTTTATTTCATACCTCGGGTGATTATTTTAATTATCAATTTTTTTGGCATATTCTATTGAATAATTAAGCATAAAAATCCATACATGAAATATCTATTTTGATATTGTTACTGTTCTTAAAAATAATTTATTTTGTTCATTACTTCTGATGTAGTTTATTAACTTATTTCCCTTCCTCCGTGGGCTATTTTTTCCGTGATGGAGCCCTTTGGGCTTATAGTATCCTGCTTTTTAAACCAGGGTTGTAGCTTAGCTAATAATAATAATAATAATAATAATAATAATAATAATAATAATAATAATAATAATAATAATAATAATAATAAAAAGCCAAGTCACTCAAGAAAAATTCGAAAGAAGACACGTTTGTCTCTCTTGCAAACACAGTCATTCCTTTGCAACAAGTCTTTCATAGAATCTATAAAAAGCCTTCTAAGTCTTGTTTTTTCCTTCTGAATCGTACCAATTCTGAATTATACACCTGTTTTTAGCAACCTCTCGCCCCGTCCCACCCAGCCTTTGCGAAAACCACCTCAACACACTGATCCATCAATCCATTTAGTTCTGCTAAGCTTTCTAACCCTTTCTACCTATCTCGTCTAAATATTTCTCTCACATTCAGTAGCCCCAAATCACTTCCTTGAGTGAGAATTTGTCTAGGATTCCTTTCATACATTCGTAATTGGGAATGTGTGTGTATATATATATATATATATATATATATACATATATATATATATATATATACATATATATATATATATATATATATGTAGACACAAACACACACACACATACACACACACACATATATATATATATATATATATATATATTCTAATTTATCTATCCATATGCATACATACATACATAACCTAAATATATAGCGTATATATAAACTGTATACGTTATATATGTGCGTTATGTACGTATGTATGTAGATAGATTAATTAACCACTGCATTATAATTGGTAAATAAAACAGGTAGAAAAAAAAAAATCCGTAAAGCTGAAAACCAAAAGAATATTAATCAACCACTTTCGTAGTTATGTGCATATCTATGTTAGCGTATGTACAGTTGGACACCAGATTTCCTAGCACGCCTCGCTCTAAGGAAGTGTACCATGTCACAACCTAACTGCACGGCGAATACCTAAATAGATAGCTTAGGGAGAAATGGCAGTGGTGGTGGTGGGCAGGGTTACACACAGGAACTCGCCGAGTAGTAAGGGTGTGACAAGGTGCACTTCCTCAGAGCGAGGTGTGCCAGGAAATCCTGTGTCCAAGTGTACGATAGTGTCTTTATTTTAAATAATACCCATACGTAACTAAAAAAATACACCGAATGTATAAACGTACAGGTATATGAACCCTATGTTTTCCGGATAAAAAAAAAGCCTTATCTTTCGATACTGGGAGTTCCAAAGGGTCATTCTATTTTCATAAATTTCACAAAACCTAAAGGCAATACGAAGTAAATAAAAATGGACGAGTGTCTTGAGGAATGCAAACTGAAACAACTGGGACTCTCCGGGGAAAATTTCCACATTCTCTCCTCTTCCTTCGTTGCGTCTGAATATTTGATTTTTCCCTCTTTCCTGTTGACTTTCTCTTAGTCGTAGTTGGGGGAAGAAGCACCAATTGTTTGGGTGAAGTACACTCGCTACCCAACGTCCCTTTGTTCGTTAGTCTCCTTCATTTATTTATGTCTTCGTTTCTTCCTGCTCTAATTGGTGATCTCGTGATTGTTGAAATAGTTTTACTTTTTAGAGAAACGAAAGCCTCTGAATGCACACGTGCAACTGTCACCCTTATGTGAACCCTTGGGAGCCTATAGATACCTGTGTTATCGCTAAATAAAGTCGTTCAGGGGGTCGTCTTATCCTTATTCCTCCTTACGGTTGTTGCGCCCTGGTGGTAGCGTCCTTGCCTGGTGATTACCAGACTGGGGTTCGAGTACCGCTCAAACTCGCTAGTTCCTCTGGTCTCTGCAACCTCACTATCCTTGTGAGCTAAGGATGTAGGGTTTAGGGGAGCCTGTAGGTCCATCTGCTGAGTCATCAACAGCCATTGCCTGGCCCTCCTTGGTTTTAGCTTGGGTGGAGAGGGGGTTTTGGCGATAGATATATGTATATATGGTCAGTCTCTAGGCTGTTGTTCTGCTTGATAGGGCAATGTCATTGTCCCTTGACTCTGCCATTCATGAGCGGCCTTTAAACCTTTAAACTCCCGTCACAAATCTTAAATATGTGAACAAAGGCCGAACCCCTAGTATAGCTTTCACTACAAGGAAAAGATAGATTAAAAAATAAAAACAAAATGAAAAGATATTTAAATAGATATACACTTAAAAACTATAAAAACAAACAACAAACGACACCAAAAACTTCCCACAATTCCAGCAATCAGGTCAGATCGACATGCCACCAAAAATGCACGACTCGGCCAACAGCGACGATGTAGAAACAATTTTTGCAGCAGCGTCAAAGTTTATGTAAAGAT
>NC_090731.1:28801170-28826170 GCF_036898095.1 Palaemon carinicauda | reverse complement strand
ATAATAATGATGATGATGATGATGATGATGATGATAATAATAATAATGATAACACTCTCACTCTCAGAGTGGTATTGACAGTATCTTTAAAAGCCCAGCAACTCTCCAACCTTCACCACAAGGCAATGACCAATGGTCGGGCCTTTAAAATGAGAAGCCTATTTTCTGTACATCATTATCTGTATTTTTTGGGAGACCCTAAAATATTTTTACCCTATTAAAATCTCAAGATAGAGACGACTGGAGAAATCTAACCGAGGCCCCGTGCGTTAATAGGCGTAGGAGATGATGATGATAAATGCCTATAGGAGGCAAGAAAACCTCGGATTTATTAAAAGAAACATTTCCTTTAGATTGCTTTAAAACAGGCCATTGTTCACATGACTGCATAAAATGATCCCATTTCGTAATTATTATCCTGCTTGAAGGCTCTACTGAATATTGCAACCATATATGTCATCACAAAATGTTCTTCAGCTGCCTAAATGACAGTTTAACCCACGAGTTCTCGTCTTGGTAGTCCTATAAATTTTAAGCTATTTACAGCTACATTTAAACCAAGGGTGTAAAAGCCAACAACGACTGTTTTTTTGGATACAAAAATAGACCATTTATGTACTCATGCATAATAGCAAAGTTGTTAAAGTGCTTCACCATGCAATTGCAGATCAAACAAATTACCTCTGATTTGGAGCGATTTCACGATCTTGTTAGACATATCAGACGTTTAATAAATGGCCTGGAAACATAGTTCATGGTTTCTCTGTGCACACTCCCAGATTTAAAAAAAGAAACACTGTGTTGACCTCCAAATAGGCTTTGATTGTTTTGCAATAATGATTTGTGCCCCTTTTATAAATCACATACCATCATATTTGGCTAATTATGGAACTTGCTAGACATGAGAACCCTTATTCTTCTTGAAGTTTAGCAAGCTTATGGAAAATTTCTGGATAATGATATTACGTTACATTTGTGCAACACATCACCGCCTTCTAGGTTGCATAGATCCTTTTTTGGCAATAAAAATAGTCGGAATTCTATTTGAAAAGTTAATTAGACCTGCTTCTTTATGAAACTATGATAGAAATAGTCACTAGAGTCTTGGACATTTAACCATAGCAATAATAGTCTCTAACAAACGCAATAAACAGTAAAAGACAGGAACACAGATGGCGGTTTTCCTTTCATTTGCAGATTAAGAGCCTAAAGGACCCTTTTCTCTTCGCCAATCGAGATCAATTAATTATTGAATAGAATAAAATGGAATGGAATACGAGATTTGGGCGTAATTTCAAGCACTAGACCTCAAGGAGCATTCAGATCTTTGATTAATTTTTAATGAATTGTAGTGAGGGATGAATTAATATATAGGATTAAATAATTAATTTAAAATATATTGAAGTTCAGCGAAAGTGAAGTGATTGGAATTTCTTAATGCATACAGCACCTGAATAGTGAATATGCATGAAATTACGAATCAAGGATGAGAGGAATATATTATTGCGGGGCTATACAACAACAACAAATGCAGCCGTTTCTAGTCCACTGCAAGATAAAGTGCCTAAAGTATGTCCTCATTCATGTCTGGGGTTTGGGCAATTTTCATCACCACACTGGCCAACTGCGGATTGGTGACTGGGGAGATTTTTTATGATCGCTCACTGCAAACCAACATAGTATGGGTGGCCCTAACTAGAGCAGCTCATCATGTCGATGCACAAACCCTTTCACCAAAAGTTAAGGTATCACCGCTCAGAAAGGCTATGATAGTCGTTATATCTACATCATTAAAAATACAATATTTTGTAAGTAACCTGTGACATTGGTAGGATGCACGTCAGATCTCCAATAATTTTGCAAACGTAGAAAAAAGTCCTCTTCTTTGACGTGCTACTGTTTGTTCTTGGCAAAATAATAATCATCACCATCATATATAATCGCGCCAAAGTTGAACCCACAGGAGGAAGTTGACGTTTGCCTCTTGAGGTCTTGATCTGAGCAAGGAGGGTCCACTGGGTACCATTGTTCAACAGCGAGAGGAAAATCAAAGTACAAATTTTTTGCAATACCTCAATCTAAAATGAATCCCTGTTTCAAGCAAATCGTGATCAATCTTTACCTGATGATTATTCTTTTGGTCTGGTTTTTATATACTTTTTATTGCTTACCAACTTTGGGTGAGACCAACGATCTTGTCACTTGTCCTTAATAATAATCTAACAACCCATCTCATATCAGTATGAAGAGTACTGTGGAATGTGATCATGTCGAGTAGTATCTCTCGCTTCTTGGTCAGCAAAATCATTAACTAGGATAACACACTGTACGCGTGCACAGATTCAGCAGATATTGACAAATTTAAATTTCGAGACTTTTCTACAGAACTAATTCTGGATTTGTTAAACAATTGAATGCTTAAATTTATTATATAATCTAATAGTTAATAATGTACTAAATCCGAGAATAAATGGTATATTTAAAATGCATTTCCTCGAGTCTTCTCAAAACTGCTTGGATACTCCAAAAGCATACTTTCAGGTGTATACTAGGTAAAAGTAATGGTTGATGTCACCCTTGAAAATCTGAATAGCTTCAGATCCATATTTAACTACCTCTTTAGAGTTAACAGACATTCAAGATATTTGTGTGCGAAGGTGCTAGTTAGGTGACAACTGAGAGGCAAGGTGAATGCAACTAAACTTTATTAAATAACCCTCGATTTTTATACAGGAACTTGCGAGCAAGAACGTCGCAAAAATTCAAATAGAGCCAGTGATAAGATGGAAAATTAAACCCGTTACACTGTACTTCCGTGTATGAAACACGTGCGGTACAGTTGCATTTCATTTACATCATACTACATGTCAACTTTTGATAATAGTGCATGACTAGATCATGTCCCAAATAAGACCGAATCTGGCAATTATGTAGTCACTGCATCTTATATATATATATATATATATATATATATATATATATATATATATATATATATATATATATATATATATATATATATATATATAAATATATATACAAATATATATATATATATATATATATATATATATATATATATACCTTCAATCCCTCTCTCTCTCTCTCTCTCTCTCTCTCTCTCTCTCTCTCTCTCTCTCTCATATATATACATACATATATATATATATATATATATATATATATATATATATATATATATATATATATATATATATATATATATATTTGTAAGCCCGAAAAAGTTGGGTCCATCATATCTACAATGGCTTTCCTTAGCATTCTGTCATAAGATCTTCGCGACTATATCCAAGAGTGAACCCTTAATGGAAGTTCAAGATACGACCATGATACATTATTAGCAGAAATATGTTCATCTATGATACAGAAATAGTGCGTAGATGCTACAGAATTTCTTAGATACAAAATAAGAAAAATATTTTATCAAAAAGTACAAAACATCATTATTGCCTACAGAGTTCTCTCACTTGAGGGTACACTCAGGCATATTATTCTATTCGTTTCCTTATTTCTTTTCATCACTGGGATATTTTGCTTGTTAGAGACCTTGGGCTTATAGCATTTTACTTTTCCAACTACGGTTGCAGCTTGGCTAATAATAATAATAATAATAATAATAATAATAATAATAATAATAATAATAATAATAGGGTTAGCCAGCTTACCTCTGACTGCCTCAATGTGAACAGTTATGACCTACAGTAGATACTCAATTGGGCAATTGGCGTTATTAAGTTATTATGCCCATAATAAAGCTATCTAGTAGTGTATCATCATCATTACCATTACTAGCTAACCTATAAACCTAGTTGGAAAAGCAGTATGCTATAAGCCCAAGGACTCCAATATAGCCCAGTGAGGAAAGTAAATAAATAAACTATAAGATAAGTAATTAACAATTAAAATAAAACCTTGTGACAGTAACAACATCGAAATACATCTTTCATATATAAACTATACATACTTTAATAAATACAAGAGGAAGAGAAATAAGAGAGAATATTGCGCCCAGGTGTACATTCAAGCAAGAGACCCTTACCCAACGACAGTGAAAGACTATGGTACAGGGGCTATGGCACTACCCGAGACTAGAAAACAATGGTTTCATTTTGGAACGTCATTCTCCAATACGTTTTCCATGACGAGGCATTCATGTACTAAGTTTTTAATTGGAAATAGAGTTCATAATTGGATAATTGATTAAAAACTTTAATTTTCACTATCGCCTTTTTCATTGTTCATGAAATTAGGCGAGATCTTAATTAATATTCACGTGGTAGAAAGGAATAAATTCTGAGCTGATAAAGTGGTAAAAAAAAGTACATTTTGTTTCAATTGTATTTTCTTTTTACTGAAGTTTGTCTAAAAGGTGAACTACTTTTGAGTAATGATAGCAAAAAATACTATCAAATTAATAATAATTATACACGCAAATATACATACATGCATACATATATGCACACACATATGTATATATATATATATATATATATATATATATATATATATATATATATATATATATATATAAATATATATATATATATATATATATATATATATATATATATATATATACATATATTTATATATATATATATATATATATTATATATATATATATATATATATATATATATATATATAATATATGTATGTATGTATGTATGTATGTATATGGAATACTTTTCCACTTGCTCCACTAGTTTGTCAAAAATAATGAAATACATGTCACATATTCCCTTTCAGTATCATTATAGTTTAGCCAAATTTCTGTTCAACATTAATTTTGTTCTTTATTTTATCATCTGACAGATTTTCATATTTGTATTTGACTCTAGTCTACTGTACAACATCTTATTTCATTAATTACTAATTTAGACTTTTGGTGGCCTATTGAAAACGTCCCTGCTTGTGGTTCTACAGGACTAGGGCTCGAGTCCCGCTCAAGCTCGATATTTTCTTGCAGTGTCTGCAACCTCACATCCTTGTAAGCTAAGGATGAGGGTTTGGGGGATCCTATAGATCTACCTGCTGAGTCATAAGCAGCCATTGCCTGGCCCTACCTTATCCTAGCTTGGGTGGAGAAGAGGTTTGGGCGCTGATTGCATGTATGGAGGGTCAGTTTCTAGGGCATTGTTCTGCTAGGGCATTGTCACTGTCCCTTGACCCTGCCTTTCATGAACAGCCTTTAAACTTTAAGCCTTTAATCTTTGCGGATGCAAGGGCGAGTCTCTCTCTCTCTCTCTCTCTCTCTCTCTCTCTCTCTCTCTCTCTCTCTCTCTCAGCTGTTCTATGTACTGTACTTTCAAAAAACAACTAAATTCTTATTTTGAATAAATAGGTACAACAACCAAGGGGGACAAAAAAATCATGCCAATAAAAACTCCCAGAATAAATCTTCCCCAAAGATTAAAACTAAAAAAAAAAAAAAAAAAAAAAAAAAAAAAAAAAAAAAAAAAAAACTATGATAAAAAGAGTAGAAAATGGCTAGCTGATAAAGGAGGGTTGTTTGAAGGGACTTTCGTTGTGTTTACCTGTTGCTGTCAGTTAATGGAACCTTTTGTTTTCGGCTCTACGTGATGAAGGATTAAAATCACTTTCAATAAAATCAGACAAAGAGTTTTTTTGTCAGTCTACGTTTCAAGTAATTTTTACCCAAAAAATAGTAAAATTTTAACAAGTAAAAAAGCAACAAAATAACAGAAAGTCATTATTATTATTATTATTATTATTATTATTATTATTATTAAAAGCTAGGCAATACCCCTAGTTGGAAAAGCAGAATGCTATAAAGACCAAGGGCCCCAAAAGGGAAAAATAGCCCAATGACGAAAGGAAACAAACAATTAAATAAACTACAAGAGAAGAATAAACACTCAAAATAAAATATTTCCAGAACAACAACAACATTGAATTAGATCCTTCACATGTAAAATAAACTACAAAAACATAAAAAACAAAAGGAAGAGAAATAAGATAGAACAGCATGCCCGAGAGTACCCCGCAAGCAAGAGAATCGATGATTATATTAAAATGGAGAAAAATCATAGGCCATTATTAGGAAAAAAAACATATGGTGCAAAATATGCTAGAAAGTAAATTCAACCACCCAAAAAAGGACTATAATAACTATAAAAAACAGGAGGAAAAGATTAAAACGTTGAAAACATAGGCTTATCTTGGTTTCTAAAAATTCGCATACATGATGCAAAATATATTAGAAAATAAATCCACACGAGAAAAAACTTACTATTGTAACCACAAAAAAGAACAGCAAAAAAAAAAACGAAAATAAAAAACGCTGAAAACAAACATAGGCTTATCTTGCTTCGAAAAAAATATGAATTCCCACATATAGCAGCAAAAAAAAATTATAACAAAAGAAAACCTAGGCCTACCTTGGAAAAAAAAAAAAAAAACATTATGAATTCACACAATGTTACACAATATGCCAGAAAATAAATCCACGCTAGAAAAAAAAAAAAACATTACTATAATAGCCATAAAAAAACAGCAGCAAAAAGAAAGAGAAAAACTATCACTTGGTACATGGGTGATCGCAGTAAAGCACTTACCCGTGACAAATGGGATCCAATATGGGATGGGAAAATCTACGGGCTTCTGATACCAGATTTGACTCGGGGCTTTAGACGAGAACCCCGAAATGGAGTTGCCTTTACCATTATATCTTGTATATAGCCGTTTTTAGCATAAATCTTTTATGCAACAGACTGCCAGTGAAAGCTGATTTCTCTTTATTTTTATATTCTAAACTTGTTTGGGAATTTAAATGGGTGCTTTCGCTAAAATGTTTGTGGGATATATTGGTTTTAATAAAGGCGTTCCTGAAAGCAAAAAGCTTTTTTTTACTGTCGACGTTTATTGAACGTAATTTTTTAAACCTAAAATAAAAAGGTTAGCGAAAAAGGATTATTCTATATTGAAAGCTTATGAAACGCCACCTTCAAATAAATACATATATTCATCAACTGTGTAAAAGGATACTCATTAGAGGGAACGGCCTATTGACCATATATAAAAATACATGTTTTTTTATGTGCATTATATATATATATATATATATATATATATATATATATATATATATATATATATATATATACATATATATATATATGTACAAATGTATATATGTGCATGAATATATATATATATATATATATATATATATATATATATATATATTTATATATATACATATATATATATATATATATATATATATATATATATATGTATATATATTCATGCACATATATACATATATACATACTTATGCATATATTCATATTCATACATATACATGTATGTATTAATATATATATATATATATATATATATATATATATATATATATATATACATACATATATATATATATATATATATATATATATGTATATATATATATATATATATATATATATATATATATATATATATATATATATGTGTGTATATATACATATAGTATATACAATTACACACACAATATATATATATATATATATATATATATATATATATATATATATATATATATATATATATATATATATATATATACAGTATTTATATATATATATATATATATATATATATATATATATGTGTGTGTGTGTGTGGGTGGGTGTGTGTGTATAAAAATGTGAATAGATAATGTCTACACATGCAGTACATTTGTGTCCAACTGACAATTTGAAATCCGAAAAATAATATCTATAAAAAAAAAAAAGTCCCCCAAATGCAAATGAAGGTGACATCTCCTTTGGTCGGAACAGCCAAAGTTGGAAAACCGCCCCTGCTCTGCAACATCATCAGTACTTCGTCAGAGTCCCCCCCCCCCCCACCTCCAGAGTTCCCCTACAACCTCCCCCACCCCCACCCCCCCATTACTTTCCAGCACTTTAAAAGTTGAATCGGTAAATGGAAGAAGCGCGTTTCATCTTCTCCCAGCAATTTTCTGTAATTACGTAGAAATCTTTGACGTAGTTTTCAAACCATATTTTCTAGGGGATCTTTTTTTAGTTCTTTCTAGAGGGTTTCAATTGATTTTTTTGGTACAGGTGTAACGTAGATTATATTTATTTTTTATCGATTCTTCTGTGGTATACTTTCCTTCATAGACTGTAGTAGTATTTTCTTCATAAGGAATTGTACACTATACCATAATTCTTTTCAAAGCATTTCAAGTTATGTAAAAGTACATATGTAACATAAATTATATCTATTTTTATCAATTTCTATGTGGTATACTTTCCTTCATATACTGTAGTAGTCATTTCTTTATCAGGATTTATACAGTATACCATTAGTTCTTTCCAAAGCGTTTCAAGTTATTTAAAAGTACATATGTAACATAGATTATATTTATTTTTTATCGGCTTCTTGTAGTATATTTTCCTTCATATAGTAGTATTTCCTTTATCAGGATTTATATACACATTATGATAAGTGACGTGTACCATTTGCTTCAAAAGTTCAAGCTTACGTCGGCTGACATAAGGCTCTTTTTATAGATTATATAAGAAAGCTCTATTTTAATGTTGTTACTGTTCTTAAAGTGTGTTATTTTAATTGTTCATTATTTCTCTTGTAGTTTTACTTATATTCTTATTTCCTTTCCTTCCTGGGCTGTTTTTCTCTGTTGGAGTCCTGGGGCTTATAGCATCTTGCTTTTCCAGCTAGGGCTAGTAATAATAATAATAATAATAATAATAATAATAATAATAATAATATTAATAATAATATCGTCTTATCTCAAATACTGTTACCAAGGCTTCGAACGGAGTCGAGGGTTTGATATCAATATCAATTCCAGGTTTATTTTTTATTCCATTGTGTGTTTATTTCCATCCCATTCCCTCACAAAGGGTAATCACAATTAGATCATTTCAACATAGTTACTGGTGGCGCTGGTAGAAAGGGTGTGAAATTTGCATCTGTAATTCCTCAAATACTGTACAAGTACATTGGCACTTTACTTTTTTTGGCATTGTTGGGTATGTTGATAGTGGCCTATCATCTCATGAGTCTATTATTATTATTATTATTATTATTATTATTATTATTATTATTATTATTATTATTATTATTAATAATAGCAAAGCTGTAACCCTAGTTGGAAAAGCAAGATGATATAAGCGCAAGGGCTCCAACAGGGAAAAATAGCACAGTGCGGTAAGGAAACAAGGAAACAAAAAACTGCAAGAGAAGTAATATATAATCAGAATTTAATATACTAAGAACAGTAACCACATTGAATTAAATTTTTCTTATGTGAACTATATCAATAAAAAAAAAGCATGGAGGATGATAAGATAGAACAGATTGACAATGATCTGCTGAAATATTTTTTAGAAATCTTGGAAGGATAAACCCCTAGTGATACCGACACTATGCCACTTTTGGGGGCAACAGGAGCAACAGCAATTTAGTGAAGGGCAGGAGTATTGAGGTGAGTCAGCCTTTTCACATCTGAACCTGAGTTGATTTGATACCCTAGCCATAATGATTTAATACATTGGATTAAATTAGTTCCTTTCTCGAGACCTTTTTAAAAATAAATCTCGGGATCTAAAGAAATTACGATTTTTCCAATTTTGTTTTCGGTTTCTTTTTTTTTACCGTTAAAAGTTTTGTTTTTACAGTGGATTACCACTTTTATTGGGAATTCATCAATTGTTTTTCGTTGATTACCATATTAGGCTATTAGCTATAAAGTTTTGTTTTTGTGGATTACCACAGTTTATGAACAATATGTTTGTGCTTTTAAATTTAAAAATCGAACTCCATCGAAGGTAGTTTTGGTGAACGGACTCCCGTTTTGAGTTTTGTTTTTGTTAACACGGATTCCCGTAAGTAAATTAGATTCCTTTTTACCTAAACAGTTTTACAGGGAGTGTTTATTGTGTTTTTCAGATCCTGAGAGACATGACAGTCATTGGCAAGGGCTTGCTTCATAAGATTGTTTTCCGGTGAAGAAAGTTACTAACTTGAGGGAGGCAGGACAGTAATTAATCATCTTAGTTGTCTCAACCAGTAATTTTTATCCAAGATATTAACTAAATTAATACAACTGTACTTTTAAAAACTTTTTGCTTCATTTACCTCTTTTTGTTTGTTTTTACCTTGCCATTTGATAAAATATTGTGTACTTAGCACCCATAAGTCAAAACAGGAAAGAGGATAAAAATTAGAATTCATCAAAGGGATGGTTATCAAACTTGAATCGTAGACTATTTCCAAGGCAAAAGGAATTTAACAATAATGTTTTATTTTTGTTAGAAAGTGTTAAACTGTCAACCAACATGACACATTCAACAAACTTTTTTATAATTTCTATAACAATTCTAAGTCTACCACCTATATAAATAGGTTCCCTTAACATTAAATGTATAAACCTTATGATTACCACAATCATACTTACTTCAATTATACAGAAAATTACAATAAAAACAGTATTAAATCCTGACCAACATGACTAACGGACTGACTTCATTAGCAGCAGTTTGCTTAAAGAAAATCCCTAGACACTCAAAATTCCCCCAAAATTGGAGCTAATTTCCCCATTGTATCCGTTAACACGATTTAAAATAAGCGCTATTTACACTTCTGCATCTTCCTAAAATATACTTTATTCTGTATTTTCTTTCATAAATTATATTCTTTTCAACCATTGTACTCAGTTACAATGGCGATGATGACTAACTAAATTCTTGTTTCAGAAACAGAATTTTTTATGAATATTGACATCAGAGTCAAATTACATACTGTTTATACATGCAGTACATTTGTGTCCAACTGACAGTTGAAATTCGAAACATATGAACTATACAGTAAATCACCAAATATGATGGGAAAAAAAAAATCTTAGAATAATATGTTTCAAACTTTGTGTTTGACTACCGTGGAAATGATGACTAAATAAATTCTTGTTTCAGAAACTTAATTCTATAAGAATACTAACAGTAAAATCAAAATAATCTTGGATCTTTCTTCAACACATCTTTTTTATGACTTAAAGTGGTATAGTTAGTTGCATCTCATTACCAACTTATCATTATCTATTGATTTATTACAAAAGAATTATACTGATTCTTCCGGAGTTTAAGTTATTCTTAAAGTAATGTCAATTTACTATTAGAGGATTTAGTTTATTCTACATTCGAATGCTCATAAATATACATATCTATTCACAAATATGCATTCAAACTCAACTCCGAAACATAATATACTTGAATGAATACAAGCAAAGTATGCAGAAGCCAATTCAATATGATGGGAAATAAAAAGATTAGTCTAATGAAGCGAGATCTTTTGTGACCTCAACATACGAATATTTTTTCTCATATGATATCGATATAATTCTGGCTAACATTTTCAGTCAACTTCATTTCTTGAAAACGAAAAGGATAGATTCCAAGCAGCCTATTGGAAAAGTCACTGCCTGACATACTGTTAGACGGGTGTTCGAAACACGCTCAAGCTCGATAGTTTTTAAGTCTGGAACCTCACCATCCTTGTGAGCTAGGGATTAGGGGTTTGGTGGAGCCTATATAGCTACCTGCTGAGTCATCAGCAGCTATTGCCTGGGCCTCCCTGGTCCTAGATTGATAATAAATGAGAACCCGTTTGGGTATTGTCAGGATAGCAATGAATCAGCTACTGAAAAGGGACACCTAAGAAAAACCAATGGATGTAGATCATAGTTTCATTCTGAATTAAAAATTTCATTAGAGGGGGACACTATAAACGGCCTAATTCAAAAAAGCAAAACTTGCTCACTATATAAAATATTTTCTAACGAGAGGTAGATAGACAAACACACACATATATATAAATATATATATATATATATATATATATATATATATATATATATATATATATATATATATATATATATAATATATATATGTGTGTGTGTGTGTGTGACAGAGAGAGAGAGAGAGAGAGAGAGAGAGAGAGAGAGAGAGAGATATCAAAATGAGTGTGATATCAAACAAACGAATAGAAATCAAGAGAGAGAGGAGAGAGAGAGAGAGAGAGAGAGAGAGAGAGAGAGAGAGAGAGAGAGAGAGAGAAGAGCTGGAAATGGCAGAACCAAACTATGAAACAGTATTTCGTTTAGCGTAACCAGATTCATCTATTCATGAAAGTTCTATCAAGTCAGTATCGACCGAGTTAACTTATTTCATAGCAGAAACGTGCTCCCAAAGGCGGCTATCTCCAAAATATAGTAACACTGAAACCAATTTGTGTGTGCGTTTGTGTGCAAACGCAAGCATATGCTTTCAACAGGCAGAGGAGGTTGGGTTGGGGGGTCAGGGGGGTTGGGGGTTGGGTAGGGGTGAGGGTGAGGGTGAGGGGTTGGTTTAGAAAAGCACTAAAAGTTTCTTTTTTCATGACTTATTTAAGAAGAGGAAAAACGAGAGTTAAGGAAATGCGGAAGAGTGAAAATCAATTGGATAAACTGATTCGGTGACGAATGAATTCTTACAACTAAGAGAGAGAGAGAGAGAGAGGAGAGAGAGAGAGAGAGAGAGAGAGAGAGAGAGAGAGAGAGAGATTATCGGCAAACCTACATTAATAAACTCCTACTGCTATGTCTCGATGAGAGAGAGAGAGAGAGAGAGAGAGAGAGAGAGAGAGAGAGAGAGAGAGAGAGAGAGAGAGCGAGAGAGAGAAAGCTAATCTATACAATCATATTAAGACCATTCCTTTACTGATGAATAAAATGCAATACAATAACCTACATGACATTAATGTGATCATCAACCCAGAGGATACATTACATTCTCAATCAATTGACTTTCAACATTAAAAATGTTTCCTTTAATATACGAAGGAAGAAAAAAACACATAACAAAACCCTCAACTATTAAGTTCACTTGATGAGCAAACGAGAATTGGCCTAACAACTTCAATAGTTCTGTGGGCATTGTGAATCCAAGACCTTGAGATTAGAAATAATTGGAGATTTTCAAAGGTTATTGGGACCAGATGTTTCGTAAACCAGTTACGTTGTACTTATTTCCAATGCGTATTATATATCATCATAAGAGTAGTATGACAACGATAATAAATAATATAAGAACTAACAACGCAGGGCATCACAAACAATACAATTTGTATATCAAACGGGAAGCCAATTGGCATACATATTCTTATATAGCTACGGGGAAGATAAATTAGAAAATCTTCCGTACACAAAAAGTTACTAGGGAAAACATAGAAGATAGCTTAGTTCACACAAATTTGTTAATGAAAACATAGAAGATAGCTCAGTTCACACAAATTTGCTAATGAAAACATAGAGGATAGCTCAGTTCACACAAATTTGCTAATGAAAACCTAGAAGATAGCTTAGTTCACACAAATTTGTTAATGAAAACATAGAAGATAGCTCAGTTCACACAAATTTGTTAATGAAAACATAGAGGATAGCTCAGTTCACACAAATTTGCTAATGAAAACATAGAGGATAGCTCAGTTCACACAAATTTGCTAATGAAAACATAGAAGATAGCTCAGTTCACACAAATTTGTTAATGAAAACATAGAAGATAGCTCAGTTCACACAAATTTGTTAATGAAAACATAGAAGATAGCTCAGTTCACACAGATTTGTTAATGAAAACATAGAAGATAGCTCAGTTCACACAAAGTTGCTAATGAAGACAGAGATGATAGCTCAGCTCACACAAAGTTGCTAGTGAAGACATAGATGACAACTCAGGTCACACAGAGTTGCTAATGAAGACAGAGATGATGGGACCAAAACGGCATAAAGTAACAACAATGATACAAACATGAAACAGTAAACAAATACAGAAAACCAATCACGCAAAATGGCAAGTATAAATTCGCACAAAACAACAAGCAAGACCAAACAAACCTTATCCCATTCAGACCACAATTGCAAAATGCCGACCTCCAATTACAAGCGTCCCTGGTCGTCCAATTTTTCCTTCTCCAATTCCAACTTGGCAAAAGAGGAAATCGGTGGCCACTACAATCGACGGAACCGGCCGAGTCCAGTAAGAGGCTCAAATCGAATCAACCTTGGCAGTCTTGCCGATTCGACCTCGTAAATCCAAATACGAAACTTCAATGTGGGTCCTGACCTGAATCATTAACAGGTCGAAGAGAAACGATTGGGAGAGTCCCTCCAAGAAGTATGGAGAAACATATTATCTAGTGATAGGATGACTGCGTAAAGGTGTAACATATTGCCTGGGAAAAGGAGAGAGAGAGAGAGAGAGAGAGAGAGAGAGAGAGAGAGAGAGAGAGAGAGAGAGAGAGAGAGAGATGATGTGTATGTCCAAGGTAAGTTAATCTCCCTAGGGCCCTGCTTACATACAAAACATGACCATATCTCCAACCGAATTTCTTCCATGTCATTTTGCTTACTGAATTAGAAAAAAGGAGAAAGGTGTGTGATCATTCACATGTATCTTTATATAAATAAAATCTGTAATAAGGTACATCAAACCAGCCACCGCGAATTACAATAATCATTCTAATACCTTTAATTAGAATAGAATATTTACAAACAAATTTATAAATGAATGTAAACTAAATGACAACTCTATCTGAAAAGGATTATTTAACCACTACTTTATATTCGGCCAACGTACAATACATTATTTTCAATCCAGATCAACATGAGAATTTATTGGCTACAGTTTTGGAGAAGGTAATGTGAATAAAAAAAAAACTTTTTAAGCTGTTGAATAGGCATGCTCTTAACATCTCCAAGAGAGATTAGTTCAACTAACATTTAACTGGGCTCCACAAGGCACTAGAAGGGTTTGAGGACCTAGGCCTACATGGCTGAGGACTATGAAGCGTGAAATAGATGATGAATGGAGAAGCATTGAATTGAAAGCCATGACAGAGACGGCTGGCGAAATCTAACCGAGGCACTTTGTGTCAATATGCGTAGGATGAAATGATGATGATGAACAGACTGACATAACTCTCTCTTCATAGTATATATATGACAGATATATTATATGGTTGTACCTCACCCTAATATATTCTATTTTATTCATTCATTACTTCTCATATAATCTATTCTTTTTTTTTACTTTCTTCGCTGGGCTATTTTTCCTTAATGGAGCTCTTGGGATTATAAAATCCTGCTTTTGCCAACTAGGGTTGTAGGTTAGCATATTATAATAATAATAATAATAATAATAATAATAATAATAATAATAATAATAATAATAATAATAAAACCTATTCGAACCAAATATTATACGATTATCCAAAATTCCTTTTCCGGCAATTTTGGACTCAATGAGAATGAAAATACAAAAGAAACAACATACACAGGAAAGGGCGAACCCATTACGGTCAGTTTCTTGATGATGCAAATAAGTAGGATTTTACAAAAGAGGATAATCAAGGATTACTGGAGAAAAGACCAAGGCACAGATTCAAATTAGGACAATGTGCACAGGTAATCCAAGAGGATTCCACAATATTTCTTTGGTTAAAGTAATTAACATGGATTACTACCTCGGCCTTATCCCAACTGATTCAAATACAAGAGTTGAACTAATGGAAAGTCAAAAGCTTTATTAACGAACTGTGTAGAGATTTGGCTCTAATCCCTATGACTCGAGATTTCTGGCCGACACAAAAGCAAAATTACATTCCGAAATAGGGAATTATATTTACCACATTATTGGCATTTCCTGAGCTATTTTTCATGGATATTTTAATCAACTTGTTTTTTCTAATGTGAAATTACATTGAAAAACATATTATTATTTAGTTATATTGAAAAAAAAGTCTTATTTTGTTTCTTCAAAAGTGGTATAACATAAAAATCATTCATGAACTGGTTCAGTGCGTAATTCATTGCTTCCTTTTTGTCTAACTTGATGATATAAATCATTTTCTTAACTGTAATAACGTTTTCTAAAAAAAAAAAAAAAAAAAAAAAAAAAAAAAAAAAAAAAAAAAAAGGGGGGTAACAAATATTAATGGCAATTTCTTCAGTTTTATTAACCTTATGAATGATGAGTTTACCAGTTTGAAATTTGATTTTTCAATTGTTCACACATATTTCAAATATTGAACTTTTCCAAGCACTTCATTCACATACCATTTACGATGAGTTTTACCATAATTGATTCACTTAATATACAATGTCCATCCTTCCACGGGTTGATGCCCAAAACGTGAAGTTTTAGCTATTATTATTATTATCATTATTATTATTATTATTATTATTATTATTATTATTATTATTACTGTATTACTATTATTATCAACCCCAAGGGCTCAACAAGGAAAAAACACCCAGTGAGGAAAGGATATAGAGAAAATAAATAAACTGCAAGAGAAGTAATGAACAATCAGAATAAGGCAATAGCGGAAAATAGAATGATAATCAACATGACCATATTCAGTATGGCTCTAAATGATACAACATGACAGACATCACTGACTGATGCTCTTAAAGAAGCATGTGGGTCTATGCTAGTCACTTCATCGTTTATCATCTCTTTCAGTTACGCAATTGGTTTAATTAGGCATCGCCAATGCAGATGCTGTACCGAGTGTGTCCTTGAGAAATAATTGACTTCATACACTACCAGTTTTGATTTGATGCACTTGTCTTTTTCTTTTCTTTTTTTCCCCTTTATTTTTTTGGGGGGTAGTGTTTCTTGTTATAACAGCTCTATCTTTGTATTCTTGCATTATTATTAGTATTATTATTATTATTATTATTATTATTATTATTGTTGTTGTTGTTGTTGAAAATAATGGCTGCCTCAGTTGCAGTAGTCGTGAGAGGAATATAATTAGAGCCATCGAGAAGACGGAGTATAAGACCAATGCAACTGAGGCAGCCATTATTTTCAACAAAACTTGCCTGAAAGAGGGTCTACTACCGAAATATTATTATTATTATTATTATTATTATTATTATTATTATTATTATTATCATCATCCTTATTATTATTATTATTATTATTATTATTATTATTATCATCATCATCCTTATTATTATTATTATTATTATTATTATTATTATTATTATTACTGGCTAAGCTACAACCCTAGTTAGAAAAGCTGGATGCTATAAGCACAAGGGCTCCAACAGGAAAAATTAGCCCAATGAAGAAAGGAAATAAGATCTTGAATAAACTATACGAAAGGTAATATCTCAACATCAGGAACAACTTTAAAATAGATGTGTCATATAAACTATGAGGAGACATTCATGTCACACTGTTCAATATTATTATTATTATTATTATTATTATTATTATTATTATTACTTGCTAGCCTACAACCCTAGTAGGAAAAGTAGGATGCTATAAGCCCGGGGGCTCCAACATAGCCCAGTGAGGAAAGGAAACAGGAAAAATAAAATATTTCAAGAACAGTAACAACATTACAATAACTATTTCCTATATAAACTATAAAACAAGCGGAAGAGTAACAAAACATGTGAAAGTGAAATAAGATAGAATAGAGTGCCCGAGTATACCCTCAAGCAAGAGAACTCTAACCCTAGACAGTGGAAGACCATGGTACAGAGGCTATGGCACTACCCAAGACTAGCGAACAATGGTTTGATTTTGGAGTGTCCTTCTAGAAGAGCTGCTTACCATAGCTAAAGAGTCTCTTCTACCCTTAGAGAGAGGAAAGTGGCCACTGAACAATTAACGTGCAGTAGTTAACCCCCTTGGGAGGAGAAGAATTCTTCGGTAATCTCGGTGTTGTCAGGTGTATGAAGACAGAGGAGAATATATAAAGAATAGGCCAGACTATTCAATGTGTGTGTAAGCAAAGGGAAAATAAACCGTAACCAGGGAAAAGATCCAATGTAGCGCTGTCTGGACAGTCAAAGGACCCCATAGCTCTCTAACGGTAGTATCTCAAAGGGTGGCTGGTGTAAGTCTAGGTTTGCTGACTAACTGCTTAGATTAACCTGTCCAATTTTTGAGAGAGAGAGAGAGAGAGAGAGAGAGAGAGAGAGAGAGAGAGAGAGAGATTATTGAACAAATACAAACGTTTGGAATTATGAATACGGTTCTGATTAAAACGTTACAGGAATTCTAAGTTTAGCTTATTAGCTGCTAAGATTAACCTGTCCCATTTTTAAGAGAGAGAGAGAGAGAGAGAGAGAGAGAGAGAGAGAGGGAGAGAGAGAGAGAGAGAGAGAGAGAGAGAGAGAGAGAGAGAGCAACTGGCAGTCAACATCAAACTTTGGATATAACAAAGGTCATGTTTTCCCTGTTGTGTTTGTCTACGGAAATAAATATTGGTCTTTAATCTGGGATTCCCATCATAAGAACACTGCAAATAAAGAACTCGAGTATAACACCGTAAGGTAAACAGGAAAAGGAATCTTCAGAGTTATAGATAGGAATAAGAATGTGATGAAATATAATCTAAGATAACGCGGAGAGGAAAAAGGGGGAAAATAGTAAACAGAAACTGATGAAAACTATTCTAAGGTAAATAATTGAAGTTAAATACGTTATGAAAAAGTATATAACAATAAGAGGGAAATGTCATCAACCAGTGAAGGGGAAAAACAAAAATAGCGAAGACAAAAAACTTATAAGATTTGGCAGTCACACAGACATACAAATTTAGAGAGAGAGAGAGAGAGAGAGAGAGAGAGAGAGAGAGAGAGAGAGAGAGAGAGAGAGAGAGAGAGAGAGAGAGAGAGAGAGAGAGAGAGTCCTTATATTAAGAAATTAGGGGGGCACTTAGTAGACCTCCGCCACGGCAGCTCATTTCTCGACCTTTGTTTATCCTTGAACTTTGACATAGAACTTTCTAAATTGAATCCCTTCCACGTCTCAATATAACAATTAATCCCTGAAAGTTTCACTACTCTGTGAGTAAAATTGTGACCAGGAAGTTGTTCACCTCACAAACAAACAAACAGACAAACAATAACATAACCTCCTTCCAACTTCGTTGGAGGATGTAAACATTCCCCCAATGGCTCTCCCAGGGAAAGTGAAAATAGAAAATCTGAAAAATGAGGCTAAAATCTGGATACGAACTTCCGAAAGTAGAGAACATGCTTCTGGGGTCATCAATGTAGCCAGACAAAATAAGTCAAGGGCTCCTCTTCACTCGTGACACTTAAGGGTCACACTCACCTTTATTTCAAAAGGAGTTTCACTTCAATTAGAAACACTTATTCTCTCTCTCTCTCTCTCTCTCTCTCTCTCTCTCTCTCTCTCTCTCTCTCTCTCTCTCTCTCTCTCTCTCTCTCTCTCTCTCTCTCTCTCAACGGTTAGATTTCATTTTTAAAATTAAGTAGGTTGGAGAAAATTAAGAAAAAAAATTATATGCCCCGAACTCTTTTTTTCCTGGTACATGTATTTCAATAGCATAGAATCTCTTCAACCCATTACTAAATATTACATACACACACACACACACACACACACACACATATATATATATATATATATATATATATATATATATATATATATATATATATATATATAAATATATATATATAAATATATATATATATGTGTGTATATATACACTATATATATATATATATATATATATATATATATATATATATATATATATATATATATATATATATATATATATATATATATATATACCAGTATATATATATATAGTGTGTGTGCGATAGTTTTCTTCCATAAACATGTGACCTTCATACTTTCTAATGGTAAGCTACAAATAAGTTTCAGTATCGAATGAACTATCTTTGTTAAGCTACAAATAAATTTCAATATCGAATGCAATATCTTTATTAAGCTAGAAATAAATTTCCGTATCGAATGAACTATCTTTGTTAAGCTACAAATAAATTTCAATATCGAATGCAATATCTTTATTAAGCTAGAAATAAATTTCCGTATCGAATGAACTATCTTTGTTAAGCTACAAATAAATTTCAATATCGAATGCAATATCTTTATTAAGCTAGAAATAAATTTCCGTATCGAATGAACTATCTTTGTTAAGCTACAAATAAATTTCAATATCGAATGCACTATCTTTGTTAAGCTAGAAATAAATTTCCGTATCGAATGAACTATCTTTGTTAAGCTACAAATAAATTTCAATATCGAATGCACTATCTTTATTAAGCTAGAAATAAATTTCCGTATCGAATGAACTATCTTTGTTAAGCTACAAATAAGTTTCAATATCGAATGCAATATCTTTTATTCAGGAATTCCAACTTATGTCCCAGAGTTAACACATAGTGACTTAAGACATTAAACCAGATGATTATTAAAGAGATATGGGAACGTTCGTTAGTCTATATTTTCCAATAATGATTATAAATAAAAACCTGAATTTGACAAGAATATGTTCAGTGGATTTCAATGTAATTCTTATTTTCCTTGATGGCAAATGATTTCAGAGTGTGCTCTCCCTTTCGTATCGAGTCTGTGGTATTGGTTCGAACCCTGGCTCGGAAGAAGCACTTAAGGTTTAAAGGTCGGTCCCTCATGAATGGTTGACTTAAGGTACATTGTCAACGCCCTAAATACTGACTATATATCCATATGATCGACTCCATCAATCTAGTACCAGGGAGGGCCAGGCAATGGTTTCTGATGATTCAACCGATAGACCTATGGGCTCTCCCTAACCCATCAACCAAGGGAACAAGGATGGCGAGGTTGCTGATACTATAAGAAACTATCGAGTATGAGCAGGATTCGATCTCCCGTCCAGCAGAACGCCAGGCAGGGACGATTCCAATAGGCCAACACAACTTGTCATGATAATAAATTCTACACTTTACATAAACATCCAAATAGAAACTCTGAAATCCTAATGGCATAAAATCCTAAGGATAGGATACTATTTTACAGACTTAAAAAACCTGAATAATTCGTGATACAAAAATATTCAAAGTTACAATACATAATTCGATAAACAAGGAAATTCCTAATATTCCAAAAAGGCAATACAAAATAAAATGAAAAAATAAATAATTAAAAAGAACAATTTCCAATAATCTTTCAACTTCCCCTAATCTGGATTATGACGAAGAGCGAACGCACCATTGGGTAAATGATAAGGGTTATAATAAGAGATTCCCCATATCCCTAAACACAGGATTCGTTAGGATTCAATTAACCTCATAATAGCGCCGGACTTTTATTCGACTAAGTTTCAATTATAACTTTGATTACCTTAAAAATTGATGATGTAAATAGACTGCGGTTGGCTTAGTCGTCTGTCACTCACACACCAACCCACCAACCCCCTACCTGCCGTTTTGCCTGTAATTATAAGTACACAGTGTGTGTGACTACATATTTACAAGCAAACATTGGGTGTGGCTAAATATTTCCAAGCACATTTACAAGCACACATTTAGTGTGACTACACATTTACAAGCACACATTGGATGGGATTACGCATTTACAAGCACACACTTGGTATGACTACACATTTACAAGCACACTTGGTGTGTCTACACATTTACAAGCACACATTGGGTTGTGACTACACATTTACAAGCAACACATTGGGTGTGACTACACCTTTATAAGCACACACATGGTGTGACTACACATTTACACAGCACACGTTGGGTATGACTACACATTTACAAGCACACATTGGTGTGACTACACCTTTACAATCACACACTTGGTGTGACTACACATTTACAAGCACACGTTGGGTGTGACTACACCTTTACAAGCACACATTTAGTGTGACTACACATTTACAAGCACACATTGGGTGTGACTACACATTTACAAGCCACACACTTGGTATGACAACACATTTACAAGCACACACCTTGGTATGACAACACATTTACAAGCACACATTGGGTCAGACTACACATCTACAATCACAAACATTTAGGCAGTCATCAAGGCCTGTAAAACAGCTTCATCTCCTTTTTGTAAATGATAACTTTAATTGCTTATCATTTTTATTATCAATGAGTGACTTTCAAGAGTTTTTTTGGAGGCTGGAAGGCCCTACAATCAATGGTTCTTAACCTTTTTACTACCATCGTCCTATTAATACAATTCATGTACAGTTAGACTTAGATATTCCGGCACACCTCGCTCTATGGAAGTGTACCTTGCCCACACCCTTACTGCTTGGCGAGCAACGGAACAGGTATTGGAGGGAGATGTGGCAGAGGTGGTGAGCAAGGCTATGCAAAGGAACACGCCGTGCAGTAACGTTGTGACATGGTGCACTTCCTCAGAGAAAGGAGTGCCAGAAATGCTTGTGTCCAATTGTACGCATCATTATCTACCTGAGTCCAATGTATGTGTCAGTGTTTACTTGTGTCCAATGCACGTTGTCAGTGTTTACTTGTGTCCCAAATATACATATCAGTGTTTACCTGTGTCCATGTACGCATCAGGGTTTCCTGTGTCTAATGTACGCATCAGGGTTTACCTGTGCCCAATGTACGCAACAGGGTTTACCTGTGGCCAATGTACGCATCTGGGTTTACCTGTGTTCCAATGTATGCTTCAGTGTTTACTGTGTCCAAATATACATATCAGTGTTTATCTGGGTCCATATACACATCAGGGTTTCCCTGTGTCTCATGTACCAATCAGGGTTTACCTGTGTCCAATGTACACGTCAGTGTTTACTTGTGAACAAATAAAAACATCAGTGTTTATTTGGGTCCATGTACGCATCACTGTGTCTAATATACCTATCAGGGTTTACCTGTGTCCAATGTACGCATCTGGGTTTACCTGGTGTCCAATGTACGCATCTGGGTTTACCTATGTCCAATGTACGCGGTAGTGTTTACTTGTGTCCAAATATACATATCAGTGTTTATCTGGGTCCATATACACATCAGGGTTTCCCTGTGTCTAATGTACCTATCAGGGTTTACCTGTGTCTAATGTACGCGTCAGTGTTTACTTGGGTCCAAATATACATTTCAGTGTTTATCTGGGTCCTTGTACGCATCAGGGTTTCCCTGTGTCTAATGTACTATTAGGGTTTACCTGTGTCAAATGTACGCATCAGTGTTTACTTGGGTCCAAATATGCATATCAGTGTTTATCTGGTCCATGTACGCATCAGGGTTTCCTTGTGTCTAATGTACCTATCAGGGTTTACCTGTGTCCAATGTACGCGTCAGGGTTTACTTGGGTCCAAATATACATATCAGTGTTTATCTGGGTCCATGTACGCATCCAGGGTTTCCCTGTGTCTAATGTAACCTATCAGGGTTACCTGTGTCCAATGTACGCGTCAGTGTTTACTTGGGTCCAAATATACATATCAGTGTTATCTGGGTCCTTGTACGCATCAGGGTTTCCCTGTGTCTAATGTACCTATTAGGGTTTACCTGTGTCAAATGTACGCATCAGTGTTACTTGGGTCCAAATATGCATATCAGTGTTTATCTGGGTCCATGTACGCATCAGGGTTTTCCCTGTGTCTAATGTACCTATCAGGGTTACCTGTGTCCAATGTACGCGTCAGTGTTTACTTGGGTTCCAAATATTCATATCAGTGTTTATCTGGGTCCATGTACGCATCAAGGTTTCCCTTGTCTAATGTACCTATCAGGGTTTACCTGTGTCCAATGTTTGCGTCAGTGTTTACTTGAGGTCCAAATATACATATCAGTGTTTATCTGGGTCCATGTACGCATCAGGGTTTCCCTGTGTCTAATGCCCTATCAGGGTTTACCTGTGTCCAATGTACGCGTCACTGTTTACTTGTGTCCAAATATACATATCAGTGTTTATCGTGGGTCCATATACAACATCAGGGTTTCCCTGTGTCTAATGTAACCTATCAGGGTTTACCTGTGTCCAATGTACGCGTCAGTGTTTACTTGTGTCCAAATATACATGTCAGTGTTTATCTGGGTCCATATACACATCAGGGTTTCCCTGTGTCCTAATGTACCTATCAGGGTTTACCTGTGTCCAATGTAAGCGTCAGTATTTACTTGGGTCCAAATATACATATCAGTGTTTATCTGGGGTCCATATACACATCAGGGTTTCCCTGTGTCTAATGTACCTATCAGGGTTTACCTGTGTCCAATGTACGTGTCAGTGTTTACTTGGGTCCAAATATACATATCAGTGTTTATCTGGGTCCATGTATGCATCAGGGTTTCCCTGTGTCTAATGTACCTATCAGGGGTTTACCTGTGTCCAAGGTACGCGTCAGTGTTTTCTTGGATCCAAATATACATATCAGTGTTTATCTGGGTCCATGTACGGATCAGGGTTTCCCTGTGTCTAATGTACCTATCAGGGTTTACCTGTGTCCAATGTACGCGTCAGTGTTTACTTGGGTCCAAATATACATATCAGTGTTTATCTGGGTCCATGTACGCATCAGGGTTTCCCTGTGTCTAATGTACCTATCAGGGTTTACCTGTGTCCAATGTATGCGTCAGTGTTTACTTGTTTCCAAATATACATATCAGTGTTTACCTGGGTCCATGTACGCATCAGGGTTTCCCTTTGTCTAATGTACCTATCAGGGTTTACCTGTGTCCAATGTACGCGTTAGTGTTTACTTGTGTCCAAATATACATATCAGTGTTTATCTGGGTTCATATACACATCACGGTTTCCCTGTGTCTAATGTACCTATCAGGGTTTACCTGTGTCCAATGTACGCGTCAGTGTTTTACTTGTGTCCAAATATACATGTCAGTGTTTATCTGGGTCCATATACACATCAGGGTTTCCCTGTGTCTAATGTACCTATCAGGGTTTACCTGTGTCCAATATACGCGTCAGTATTTACTTGGGTCCAAATATACATATCAGTGTTTATCTGGGTCCATGTACGCATCAGGGTTTCCCTGTGTCTAATGTACCTATCAGGGTTTACCTGTGTCCAATGTATGTGTCAGTGTTTTCTTGGGTCCAAATATACATATCAGTGTTTATCTGGGTCCATGTACGCATCAGGGTTTCCC
>NC_090731.1:28788670-28796170 GCF_036898095.1 Palaemon carinicauda | reverse complement strand
TCTTTTATTCTTTTTTTGTAAGATTTTTTTCAAGATTTCCTTCGGGGAAAAGAAATTACAAAAGGAATAATCAATGGAGATATTAGATTCGTCTTTTCAAAAAAAGGAAGAAAAAAAAAAGAGATGAAAAAAAACGCAAAACTTCTACTGAAGCAGAAAGAAATCTTCGGTGAAGCCCTGATGAAGATTCTTCAACGACCCAACGATGTCTTCAAAGGGCTTCACACCATCACGTTTTCATCCGAGTCTTCATTCACACCTCATAATAATTTTAACTTTTTCTTATAAATACAATTCTATCTATCTATCTATCTATCTATCTATCTATCTATTTCCTTTGGGGAAAATAAATTACTACATAGTTTCGGTGAAGACCGAGTGAAGAATTTTCCCAAATCGAACGAACACGTCTTCAAAGTCTCGCTCTCATTCGAATTATAATCGGAATCAGTTTCTGGGGACGATCTCGAAGCAAACGAAGACGTCTCCAGTCTTCAAAAAGCCTTCAATCTCGGAGTCGATATTTCTGCCAGGACCTATTTCGATTTTTCAAATTATACCTGATCAAAGTCATGTGATCTGCATTCTGAGTCTTGCAACAAAGATGTTTACAAACAACGCATTGAGAGCTATCAGTGAGTACGGGAAGAAATATCTACTTGGGGTCCCTCTTCCGAAGACAGTTTTCAGAACCAACAGCCCCAGTTGATGGAACTGGAGGGACTACGCCTCATTTTGGGAGGTGGTCTTCTGATGAAGAAATGCTGGGCCAAGGAGGAACAGAGTGAGGCACTCGAGCCTGTCTTGGACCAGGAGGAAATCAACAGTATTTCTGAGGAGACTGAAGCTGTCCTCAGTGGGACGAATCCTTCGCTTTCCAGGGACGTTCAGGTTGAGACTGAACCAGTCTCTAAATCTGATGTAACAGTTCAGACTGATGAAGACACTGAGATTGAAGATCTCAGGCTAAAGAATGAAATCATGGCTAAGGAACTTGCCAATAAACAGGCTGTGATTGAAGGCAAGGAAAATCAACTTGCAACTTACTATCAATCAATTCTTGAGTTGAAAACGGAACAGAAAATGGCTCAGCAGAAAAATGATGCCCATATTGAAATGCAATCAGAACTTATGGGAGAGAAGGAAGCTCTGAAACGAGAGCTTGAAGGTGAAGTGATTTTGGTTGAAGAAAATACAGCGAAAATGTTCCAGTTGAATGAGGAACTGGAAAAGGCCAAGAAGGAAATCGAGGCTCAAGACAAACTGAAATCGATCCTTCTCGCAGAAAATGAAGATCTCAAAAAATCCAATGAGGAACGAAGCTTCCTTAATAAAGAATTAGCTCTAGAGGAAATTAAACTAGAAAAAGAGCTGATGGAGGCTCGTTCTAATGATCAGAAAAAAAGCCAAGGACACCAACGTCTAGTAGAAGAGCTGCAGGGCGAGATTTCTAAAGCTCTAGTGCAGAATCGTGAGCTAAAGGAGGCAGTGTTCACAATAACAAAGAAGAACGAAGGTCTTTGTGAACAACTGGAGAACAAAGTGAAACGAGAGAAAAACCTGAATGGAAAGATTGTTCGAATGACCAACAAACAGGATGAAATGAAGAAAGAATTGTCTGCAGCGAAGGATGTCATCTCTTCACTGGAGAAGGAACTTCAAAGGAGAGATTTGGAAAAGGTTAAAAAGGAAGAAGGAACGGCTGACGAGGGTTCACCAGGAAAGGAGAAATGCGGACTTGATAAAACTTCAGTCGTAGAAGGTTGTGAAACTCCAGTAGAAGATGACAATAAAGTAGTCATCGTGAAGGAAGAAAAACAAGGAGAAGGAGAAGGACCCACAAGGAAACTTTTGGTAAGGAAACCAAAGAAGAAGAAACCAAAACGGGACCAGGCTTACTCTTGGGCCCCCCTTGGACCCATAGTCCCAGTTTTGGAAACAGACGAAAATAAGGTTCAAAACGAACGAACTGAGGAGAATATCCAAAATAATTAAGAAGTCTGAAACTAGACAGAAAAAAAAAATAAAAAAATAAATAAATAAATAAAAAATAAAACAAAAAAAAATAAAAAATAAAAAACCAAAAAAAATTAAAAATTAAAAAAAATATATATATTATTTTTTTGATTCGGAATATTTTTCATTTTTTTTCCAAAAGGAATATATTTTCTATTTCATTTTGTGAAAAGAATATTATTTTATATCATTTTGTAAGAGGAATATATTTTTATGTTATTTTGTGGAAGGAATATTATTTTTTATTTCATAGCGACGTCGCATATTTTGTAAAAGGAATATACCTGTATTTTTATTTTTGTGAAAGGAATATTATTTTTAAATCTTTTCTTTTTTAGGTTTAAAGATGCCAGGCTTAACTGCCTAGGCTTATGATGATTGGCTTAACTGCCTAAGCTAGTTGTCCGCAGCGAAGGATGTCATCTCTTCATTGGAGAAGGAACTTCAAAGGAGAGATTTGGAAAAGGTTAAAAAAGAAGAAGGAACGGCTGACGAGGGTTCACCAGGAAAGGAGAAATGCGGACTTGATAAAACTTCAGTCGTAGAAGGTTGTGAAACTCCAGTAGAAGATGACAATAAAGTAGTCATCGTGAAGGAAGAAAAACAAGGAGAAGGAGAAGGACCCACAAGGAAACTTTTGGTAAGGAAACCAAAGAAGAAGAAACCAAAACGGGACCAGGCTTACTCTTGGGCCCCCCTTGGACCCATAGTCCCAGTTTTGGAAACAGACGAAAATAAGGTTCATAACGAACGAACTGAGGAGAATATCCAAAATAATTAAGAAGTCTGAAACTAGACAGAAAAAAATAGAAAATAAAATAAAATAATAAAACAAAAAAAAAAATAAAAATAAAAAACCCCCCCAAAAAAATAAAAGTTAAAACAAAAAAAAAAATGATTTTTTGATTCGGAATACTTTTCATTTTTTTTTTTTTTTTGCGAAAGGAATATATTCTTTATCTTATTTTTTGAAAGGAATATTATTTTATATTATTTTGTAAGAGGAATATATTTTTATGTTATTTTGTGGAAGGAATATTATTTTTTATTTCATAGCGACGTCGCATATTTTGTAAAAGGAATATACCGGTATTTTTATTTTTGTGAAAGGAATATCATTTTTAAATCTTTTGTTTTTTAGGTTTAAGGATGCCAGGCTTAACTGCCTAGGCTTATGATTATTATTATTATTATTATTACTATCCAAGCTACAACCCTAATTGGAAAAGCAAGACGCTATAAGCCCAGGGGCTCCAATAGGGAAAAATAGCCCAGTGAGGAAAGGAAATAAGGAAATAAATAACTGAAGAGAACAAATTAACAATAAATCATTCTAAAAAAAGTAATGTCAAAAGAGATATATCATATATAAACTATTAACAACGTCAACAACAAAAATGTCATATATAAACTATAAAAAGACTCATGTCCGTCTGGTCAACAAAAAAGCATTTGCTCCAACTTTGAACTTTTGAAGTTCTACTGATTCAACAACCCGATTAGGAAGATCATTCCACAACTTGGTAACAGCTGGAATAAAACTTCTAGAGTACTGCGTAGTATTGAGTCTTATGATGGAGAAGGCCTGGCTATTAGAATTAACTGCCTGCCTAGTATTACGAACAGGATAGAATTGTCCAGGGAGATCTGAATGTAAAGGATGGTCAGAGTTATGAAAAATCTTATGCAACATGCATAATGAACTAATTGATCGACGGTGCCAGAGATTAATATCTAGATCAGGAATAAGAAATTTAATAGACCGTAAGTTTCTGTCCAACAAATTAAGATGAGAATCAGCAGCTGAAGACCAGACAGGAGAACAATACTCAAAACAAGGTAGAATAAAAGAATTAAAACACTTCTTCAGAATAGATTGATCACCGAATATCTTAAAAGACTTTCTCAATAAGCCAATTTTTTGTGCAATTGAAGAAGACACAGACCTTATATGTTTCTCAAAAGTAAATTTGCTGTCAAGAATCACGCCTAAAATTTTGAAAGAGTCATACAAATTTAAAGAAACATTATCAATACTGAGATCCGGATGTTGAGGAGCCACCGTCCTTGACCTACTTACAATCATACTTTGAGTTTTGTTAGGATTCAACTTCATACCCCATAATTTGCACCATGCACTAATTTTAGCTAAATCTCTATTAAGGGATTCACCAACCCCAGATCTACATTCAGGTGATGGAATTGATGCAAAGAGAGTAGCATCATCTGCATATGCAACAAGCTTATTTTCTAGGCCAAACCACATGTCATGTGTATATAGTATGAAAAGTAATGGGCCAAGAACACTACCCTGTGGAACACCGGATATCACATTCCTATACTCACTATGGTGCCCATCAACAACAACTCTTTGAGATCTACTACTTAAAAAATCAATAATAATGCTAAGAAACGACCCACCCACTCCCAACTGTTTCAGTTTGAAAAGAAGGGCCTCATGATTGGCTTAACTGCCTAAGCTAATGATGCTTGTCTAAACTGCCTGGCATATTCTTTTTTTCTTAGGTTTAAGGATGCCAGGCTTAACTGCCTAGGCTAATGATGCTTGTCTAAACTGCCTGGCATTTTTTTTTTTTAGGTTTAAGGATGCCAGGCTTAACTGCCTAGCATAATCATGCATGTCTTAACTGCCTGGCATATTTTTTCTTTTTTTTTCTTTTTTTTAGGTTTAAATATGCTATCTTTAACTGCCTAGCCTAATGATGCTTGGCTTACCTGCAGGGCATATTGATGCTTGGCTTAACTGCCTGACAAAATGACGCTTGCTTAACTGCCTGGCCTGGTGATTTCTGGCCTAACTGGTCTAATGAGGCTTGGCTTAACTGCAAGGCCTAATGATGCTTGCCTTATCTGCCTGGCCTAATGATGCTTGGCTTAACTGCCTGGCCTATGAGGCTTGGCTTAACTGCCTGGCCTAAGAATGCTTGGCTTAACTGCCTGGCCTAATGATGCTTGGCTTAACTGGCTGGCCTAATGATGCTTGGCTTAACTGCCTGGCCTAATAATGCTTGGCTTAACTGTTTGGCCTAATGATGCTTGGCTTAACTGTCTGGCCTAATGATGCTTGGCTTAACTGCCTGGTCTAATAATGCTTGGCTTAACTGCCAGGCCTAAAAATGCTTGGCTTAACTGTCTGGCCTAATGATGCTTGGCTTAACTGCCTGGCCTAATGATGCTTGGCTTAACTGCCTGGTCTAATAATGCTTGGCTTAACTGCCTGGCCTAATGATGCTTGGCTTAACTGCCTGGCCTAATGATGCTTGGCTTAACTGCCTAGCCTAATAAAGCTTGGCTTAACTGCCTGGCCTAATAATGCTTGGCTTAACTGTCTGGCCTAATGATGCTTGGCTTAACTGCCTAGCCTAATGATGCTTGGCTTAACTGCCTGGCCTAATAATGCTTGGCTTAACTGTCTGGCCTAATAATGTTTGGCTTTACTACCTGGTCTAATAATGCTTGGCTTAAATGTCTGGCCAAATAATGATTGATTTAAATGTCTGACCTAATAATGATTGGCTTAAATGCCTAATGATTGGCTTCAATGCCTGGCATAATGGTGCTTGGCTTAACTGCCTTGGCTAAAGTTGTTTGGCTCAACTGACAGGGCTAAGGATGTTTGGCTTAACTACTTTGTCTGAGGGTGTATGGCTTAACTGCCTGGCCTAAGGGTGTTGGCTGACCTGCCCTATCTAGGAAGGTTTGGCTTAACTACCTGGTCTATGTGTGGCTAAACTGTCCGGAAAAACCGAAACGCTTAACTGGCTGGCCTAAAAAGAAGGGCCTAAAAAGAAGGGCCTAGGTGACTGGACTGAAAATGTTGGGTATGAACGCCTAGACTAGGGATGTTTGGCTTACCTGATTTGTATAGGGGTGCGAGGCTTAACTGCCTGAGCTAAGGTTGTATGGCTTAAATACTTTGCCTTATTAACAATGGCTTAGAGGCCATGGCTAAGGAAGTTTTGCGTAACTGCCTCAGCTAAGGATGTTTGGCTTAACTGACTGGCCTAAGAATGTTTGGCTCAACTATCTGGGCTAAGGAGGGATGGCTTCACTACCTGGCATAGAGATGCTTGTCTTAACTGCCTGGCCTGATAATGCTTGATTTAACTGGATTGCATAAAAATGCTTGCCTTGGATACCTGGCATAAAGAAGCTTGCCTTAAATGCCTGGCATAAGGATGCTTGCCTTAAATACCTGGCACAATTATGCTTGCCTTTGCCAAGCCTAATCATGTTTGGCTTAACTGCAGAGCCTAATAATGAATGGCTTAAATGCCTAGCCTAATAATAAATGGCTTAAATGCCTAGTCTTATAATGAATGGCTTAAATATTTGGTCTTAGGATGAATGATTTAAAAGCCTGGCCTTAGGATGAGTGGCTTAAATGCTTAGCCTTATAATGAATGGCTTAAATGCCTGGCCTTAAAATGAATGGCTTAAATGCCTGGCCTTATAATGAATGGCCTGAAAGCATAGCCTTAGGATGAATTGTTTAAATGCCTGGCCTTATAATGATTAGCTTAAAAGCCTAGCCTTATGATGAAAGACTTAAATGCCCTGCCTTATAAGGATTGGATGAAATGATTGGCCTTAGTGTGAATGGCTTAAATGCCTAGCCTCATAATGAAAGGCTTAAATGGCTGGTCTAAAGATGAATGGCTTAATGCCTAGCCTTATAATGATTGGCCTTAGCATGAATGGCTTAAATGCCTAGCCTTATAATGAAAGGCTTGAATGGCTGGTCCAAAGATGAATGGCTTAAATGCATAGCCTTATAATAATTGGCTGAAATGATTGGCCTTAGTATGAATGGCTTAAATACCTAGCCTCATAATGAAAGGCTTAAATGGCTGGTCTAAAGATGAAGGGCTTAAATGCCTAGCCTTATAATGATTGGCTGAAATGATTGGCCTTAGAATGAAAGGCTTAAATGCCTAGCCTTATAATGAAAGGATTAAATGGCTGGTCTAAAGATGAATGGCTTAAATGCCTAGCCTTATAATGATTGGCTGAAATGATTGGCCTTAGTATGAATGGCTTAAATGCCTAGCCTTATAATGAAAGGCTTAAATGGCTGGTCTAAAGATGAATGGCTTAAATGCCTAGCCTTATAGTGATTGGTTGAAATGATTGGCCTTAGTATGAATGGCTTAAATGCTTAGCCTCATAATGAAAGGCTTAAATGGCTGGTCTAAAGATGAATGGCTTAAATGCCTAGCCTTGTAGTGATTGGCTGAAATGATTGGCCTTAGTATGAATAGCCTAGCCTTATAATGAAAGGCTTAGAAGCCTGGCCTTAAGACGTATGGCTTAAATGCCTGGCCTTGGGATGAATGGCATAAATGCCTGACCTCAAAACGAATGGCTAAAAGCCGGCCCTTAAAATGAATGGCTTAAATGCCTGGCCTTATAATGAATGGCCTAAATCCCTGGTCTTAGGAGGGATGGCTTAAATGCCTAGCC
>NC_090731.1:28756170-28783670 GCF_036898095.1 Palaemon carinicauda | reverse complement strand
ACGGGAAGAAATATCTACTTGGGGGTCCCTCTTCCGAAGACGGTTTTCAGGACCAGCAGCCTCGGTTGATGGAACTGGAGGGACTACGCCTCATTTTGGGAGGTGGTCTTCTGATGAGGAAATTCTGGGCCAAGGAGGAACAGAGTGAGGCACTCGAGCCTGTCTTGGACCAGGGGGAAATCAACAGTATTTCTGAGGAGACTGAAGCTGTCCTCAGTGGGACGGATCCTTCGCTTTCCAGGGACGTTCAGGTTGAGACTGAACCAGTCTCTAAATCTGATGTAACAGTTCAGACTGATGAAGACACTGAAATTGAAGATCTCAGGCTAAAGAATGAAATCAGGGCTAAGGAACTTGCCAGTAAACAGGCTGTGATTAAAGGCCAGGAAAATCAACTTGCAACTTACTATCAATCAATTCTTGAGTTGAAAGCGGAACTGAAAATGACTCAGCAGAAAAATTATGCTCATATTGAAATGCAATCAGAACTTATGGGAGAAAAGGAAGCTCTGAAACGAGAGCTTGAAGGTAAAGTGATTTTGGTTGAAGAAAATACAGCGAAAATGTTCCAGTTGAATGAGGAACTGGAAAAGGCCAATAAGGAAATCGAGGCTCATGACGAACTGAAATCGATCCTTCTGGCAGAGAATGAAGATCTCAAAAAATCCAATGAGGAACGAAGCTTCCTTAATAAAGAATTAGCTCTAGAGAAAATTAAACTAGAAAAAGAGCTGATGGAGGCTCGTTCTAATGATCAGAAAAAAAGCCAAGGACACCAACGTCTAGTAGAAGAGCTGCAGGGCGAGATTTCTAAAGCTCTAGTGCAGAATCGTGAGCTAAAGGAGGCAGTGTTTACAATAACAAAGAAGAACGAAGGTCTTCGTGAACAACTGGAGAACAAAGTGAAACGAGAGAAAAACCTGAATGGAAAGATTGTTCGAATAACCAACAAACAGGATGAAATGAAGAAAGAATTGTCCGCAGCGAAGGATGTCATCTCTTCACTGAAGAAGGAACTTCAGAGGAGAGATTTGGAAAAGGTTAAAAAAGAAGAAGGAACGGCTGACTAGGGTTCACCAGGAAAGGAGAAATGCGGACTTGATAAAACTTCAGTCGTAGAAGGTTGTGAAACTCCAGTAGAAGATGACAATAAAGTAGTCATCGTGAAGGAAGAAAAACAAGGAGAAGGAGAAGGACCCACAAGGAAACTTTTGGAAAGGAAACCAAAGAAGAAGAAACCAAAACGGGACCAGGCTTACTCTTGGGCCCCCCTTGGACCCATAGTCCCAGTTTTGGAAACAGACGAAAATAAGGTTCATAACGAACGAACTGAGGAGAATATCCAAAATAATTAAGAAGTCTGAAACTAGACAGAAAAAAATAAAAAATAAAATAAAATAATAAAACAAAAAAAAATAAAAATAAAAAACCAAAAAAAAAATAAAAGTTAAAACAAAACAAAATGATTTTTTGATTCGGAATATTTTTCATTTTTTTTTTTTTGCGAAAGGAATATATTCTTTATTTTATTTTTTGAAAGGAATATTATTTTATATTATTTTGTAAGAGGAATATATTTTTATGTTATTTTGTGGAAGGAATATTATTTTTTATTTCATAGCGACGTCGCATATTTTGTAAAAGGAATATACCGGTATTTTTATTTTTGTGAAAGGAATATAATTTATAAATCTTTTGTTTTTTAGGTTTAAGGATACCAGGCTTAACTGCCTAGGCTTATGATGATTGGCTTAACTGCCTAGCATAATGATGCTTATCTAAACTGCCTGAAATATTTTTTTTTTTTTAGGTTTAAGTATGCCAGGCTTAACTGCCTAGGCTAATGATGCTTGTCTAAACTGCCTGGCATATTTTTTTTTTTTTTTTAGATTTAAGGATGCCAGGCTTAACTGCCTACGCTAATGATGCTTGTCTAAACTGCCTGGCATATTTTTTTTTTTTTTAGGTTTAAGGATGCCGGGCTTAACTGCCTAGGCTAATGATACTTGTCAAAACTGCCTGGCATATTTTTCTTTTTAGGTTTAAGGTGCCAGGCTTAACTGCCTAGCATAATCATGCTTGTCTTAACTGCTTGGCATATTTTTTTCTTTTCTTTTTATCTTTTTTTTAGGTTTAAGGATGCTAGCTTTAACTGCCTAGCCTAATGATGCTTGGTTTACCTGCAGGGCATATTGATGCTTGGCTTAACTGCCTGACAAAATGACGCTTGGCTTAACTGCCTGGCCTGGTGATTTCTGGCCTAACTGGTCTAATGAGGCTTGGCTTAACTGACTGGCGAAATGATGCTTGGCTTAACTGCAAGGCCTAATGATGCTTGGCTTATCTGCCTGGCCTAATGATGCTTTGCTTAACCGCCTGGCCAATGAGGCTTGGCTTAACTGCCTGGCCTATGAATGCTTGGCTTAACTGCCTGGCCTAATGATGCTTGGCTTAACTGCCTGGCCTAATAATGCTTGGCTTAACTGCCTGGCCTAATAATGCTTGGCTTAACTGTTTGGCCTAATGATGCTTGGCTTAACTGCCTGGCCTAATGATGCTTGGCTTAACTGCCTGGTCTAATAATGTTTGGCTTAACTACCTAGCCTAATAATGCTTGGCTTAACTGTCTGGCCTAATGATGCTTGGCTTAACTGTCTGGCCTAATGATGCTTGGCTTAACTGCCTGGTCTAATAATATTTGGCTTAACTGCCTGGCCTAAGAATGCTTGGCTTAACTGCCTGGCCTAATGATATTTGGCTTAACTGCCTGGCCTAATAATGCTTGGCTTAACTGCCTGGTCTGCTAATGCTTGGCTTAACTGCCTGGCATAATGATGCTTGGCTTAACTGCCTGGTCTAATGATGCTTGGCTTAACTGCCTGGCCTAATGATGCTTGGCTTAACTGCCTGGCCTAATAATGCTTGGCTTAACTGCCTGGTCTAATAATGCTTGGCTTAACTGCCTGGCCTAATAATGCTTGGCTTAACTGCCTGGTCTAATAATGCTTGGCTTAACTGCCTGGTCTAATAATCCTTGGCTTAACTGCCTGGCCTAATGATGCTTGCCTTAACTGCCTGGTCTAATGATACTTAGCTTAACTGCCTGGCCTAATGATGTTTGGCTTAACTGCCTGGTCTAATAATGCTTGGCTTAACTGCCTGGCCTAATAATGCTTGGCTTAACTGCCTGGTCTAATAATGCTTGGCTTAACTGTCTGGTCTAGTAATGCTTGGCTTAACTGCCGGGCCTAATGATGCTTGGCTTAACTGCCTGGTCTAATAATGCTTGGCTTAACTGCCTGGCCTAATAATGCTTGGTTTAACTGCCTGGTCTAATAATGCTTGGCTTAACTGCCTGGCCTAATGATGCTTGGCTCAACTGCCTGGTCTAATAATGCTTGGGTTAACTGCCTGGCCTAATGATGCTTGGCTTAACTAGCTGGCCTAATAATGCTTGGCTTAACTGTTTGGCCGAATGATGCTTGGCTTAACTGCCTGGCCTAATGATGCTTGGCTTAACTGCCTGGCCTAATAATGCTTGGCTTAACTGCCTGGTCTAATAATGCTTGGCTTACCTGTCTGGCCTAATGATGCTTGGCTTAACTGCCTGGCCTAATGATGCTTGGCTTAACTGCCTGGTCTAATAATGCTTGGCTTAACTGCCTGGCCTAATAATGCTTGGTTTAACTGCCTGGTCTGATAATGCTTGGCTTAACTGCCTGGCCTAATGATGCTTCGCTTAACTGCCTGGTCTAATAATGCTTGGCTTAACTGGCTGGCCTAATGATGCTTGGCTTAACTGCCTGGCCTAATGATGCTTGGCTTAACTGACTGGCCTAATGATGATTGCCTTAACTGGCTGGCCTAATAATGCTTGGCTTAACTGTCTGGCCTAATGATGCTTGGCTTAACTGCCTGGCCTAATGATGATTGGCTTAATTGGCTGGCCTAATAATGCTTGGCTTAACGGTTTGGCCTAATGATGCTTGGCTTAACTGCCTGGCCTAATGATGCTTGGCTTTACTGCCTGGTCTGATAATGCTTGGCTTAACTGCCTGGCCTAATAATGCTTGGCTTAACTGTCTGGCCTAATGATGCTTGGCTTAACTGCCTGGCCTAATGATGCTTGGCTTAACTGCCTGGTCTAATAATGCTTGGCTTAACTGCCTGGCCTAAGAATGCTTGCCTTAACTGCCTGGCCTAATGATGCTTGGCTTAACTGCTTGGCCTAATAATGGTTGGCTTAACTGCCTGGCCTAATAATGCTTGGCTTAACTGCCTGGTCTAAAGATGCTTGGCTTAACTACCTGGCCTAATGATGCTTGGCTTAACTGCCTGGTCTAATAATGCTAGGCTTAACTGCCTGGCCTAATGATGCTTGGCTTAACTGCCTGGTCTAATAATGCTTGGCTTAACTGCCTGGCCTAATGATGATTGGCTTAACTGCCTGGCCTAATAATGCTTGGCTTAACTGCCTGGTCTAATAATGCTTGGCTTAACTGCCTGGCCTAATAATGCTTGGCTTAACTGCTTGGTCTAATAATGCTTGGCTTAACTGCCTGGTCTAATAATGCTTGGCTTAACTGCCTGGCCTAATGATGCTTGCCTCAACTGCTTGTTCTAATGATGCTTGGCTTAACTGCCTGGTCTAATAATGCTTGGCTTAACTACCTGGCCTAATAATGCTTGGCTTAACTGCATGGTCTAATGATGCTTGGCTTAACTGCCTAGTCTAATGATGCTTGGTTTAACTGCCTGGCTTAATGATGCTTGGCTTCACTGCCTGGCCTAATAGTGCTTGGCTTAACTGCCTGGTCTAATAATGCTTGGCTTAACTACCTAGCCTAATAAAGCTTGGCTTAACTGTCTGGCCTAATGATGCTTGGCTTAACTGTCTGGCCTAATGATGCTTGGCTTAACTGCCTGGTCTAATAATATTTGGCTTAACTGCCTGGCCTAAGAATGCTTGGCTCAACTGCCTGGCCTAATGATATTTGGCTTAACTGCCTGGCCTAATAATGCTTGGCTTAACTGCCTGGTCTCATAATGCTTGGCTTAACTGCCTGGCATAATGATGCTTGGCTTAACTGACTGGTCTAATGATGCTTGGCTTAACTGCCTGGCCTAATGATGCTTGGCTTAACTGCCTGGCCTAATAATGCTTGGCTTAACTGCCTGATTTAATAATGCTTGGCTTAACTGCCTGGTCTAATAATGCTTGGCTTAACTGCCTGGCCTAATGATGCTTGCCTTAACTGCCTGGTCTAATGATACTTGGCTTAACTGCCTGGCCTAATGATGCTTGGCTTAACTGCCTGGTCTAATAATGCTTGGCTTAACTGCCTGGCCTAATAATGCTTGGCTTGACTGCCTGGTCTAATAATGCTTGGCTTAACTGTCTGGTCTAATAATGCTTGGCTTAACTGCCTGGCCTAATGATGCTTGGCTTAACTGCCTGGTCTAATAATGCTTGGCTTAACTGCCTGGCCTAATAATGCTTGGTTTAACTGCCTGGTCTAATAATGCTTGCCTTAACTGCCTGGCCTAATGATGCTTGGCTCAACTGCCTGGTCTAATAATGCTTGGGTTAACTGCCTGGCCTAAGAATGCTTGGCTTAACTGCCTGGCCTAATGATGCTTGGCTTAACTGCCTGGCCTAATGATGCTTGGCTTAACTAGCTGGCCTAATAATGCTTGGCTTAACTGTTTGGCCTAATGATGCTTGGCTTAACTGCCTGGCCTAATGATGCTTGGCTTAACTGCCTGGCCTAATAATGGTTGGCTTACCTGCCTGGTCTAATAATGCTTGGCTTACCTGTCTGGCCTAATGATGCTTGGCTTAACTGCCTGGCATAATGATGCTTGGCTTAACTGCCTGGTCTAATAATGCTTGGCTTAACTGCCTGGCCTAATAATGCTTGGTTTAACTGCCTGGTCTAATAATGCTTGGCTTAACTGCCTGGCCTAATGATGCTTCGCTTAACTGCCTGGTCTAATAATGCTTGGCTTAACTGGCTGGCCTAATGATGCTTGGCTTAACTACCTGGCCAAATGATGCTTGGCTTAACTGCCTGGTCTAATAATGCTTGGCTTAAGTGCCTGGCCTAATGATGCTTGGCTTAACTGCCTGGTCTAATGATGCTTGCCTTAACTGCCTAGGCTAATGATGCATGGCTTAACTGCCTGGTCTAATAAATCTTGGCTTAATTGCCTGGCCTAATAATACTTGGCTAAACTGCCTGGCCTAATGATGCTTGGCTTTACTGCCTGGTCTGATAATGTTTGGCTTAACTGCCTGGCCTAATAATGCTTGGCTTAAATGTCTGGCCTAATGATGCTTGGCTTAAATGTCTGGCCTAATGATGCTTGACTTAACTGCCTGGCCTAATGATGCTTGGCTTAACTGCCTGGTCTAATAATGCTTGGCTTAACTGCCTGGCCTAATAATGCTTGGCTTAACTGCCTGGTCTAATAATGCTTGGCTTAAGTGCCTGGCCTAATGATGCTTGGCTTAACTGCCTGGTCTAATGATGCTTGCCTTAACTGCCTAGGCTAATGATGCTTGGCTTAACTGCCTGGTCTAATAAATCTTGGCTTAATTGCCTGGCCTAATAATACTTGGCTAAACTGCCTGGCCTAATGATACTTGGCTTTACTGCCTGGTCTGATAATGTTTGGCTTAACTGCCTGGCCTAATAATGCTTGGCTTAAATGTCTGGCCTAATGATGTTTGGCTTAAATGTCTGGCCTAATGATGCTTGACTTAACTGCCTGGCCTAATGATGCTTGGCTTAACTGCCTGGACTAATAATGCTTGGCTTAACTGCCTGGCTTAAGAATGCTTGCCTTAACTGCCTGGCCTAATGATGATTGGCTTAACTGCTTGGCCTAATAATGGTTGGCTTAACTGCCTGGCCTAATAATGGTTGGCTTCACTGCCTGGTCTAAAGATGCTTGGCTTAACTACCTGGCCTAATGATGCTTGGCTTAACTGCCTGGTCTAATAATGCTTGGCTTAACTGCCTGGCCTAATGATGCTTGGCTTAACTGCCTGGTCTAATAATGCTTGGCTTAACTGCTTGGCCTAATGATGCTTGGCTTAACTGACTGGTCTAATAATGCTTGGCTTAACTGCCTGGTCTAATAAAGCTTGGCTTAACTGCCTGGCCTAATGATGCTTGCCTTAACTGCCTGTTCTAATGATGCTTGGCTTAACTGCCTGGTCTAATAATGCTTGGCTTAACTACCTGGCCTAATAATGCTTGGCTTAACTGCCTGGTCTAATGATGCTTGGCTTAACTGCCTGGTCTAATGATGCTTGGCTTAACTGCCTGGCCTAATGATGCTTGGCTTAACTGCCTGGCCTAATAGTGCTTGGCTTAACTGCCTGGCCTAATGATGCTTGGCTTAACTGCCTGGTCTAATGATGCTTGGCTTAACTGCCTGGTCTAATGATGCTTGGCTTAACTTCCTGGCCTAATGATGCTTGGCTTAACTGCCTGGCCTAATAGTGTTTGGCTTAACTGCCTGGCCGAATGATGCTTGGCTTAAATGCCTGGTCTAATGATGCTTGGCTTAACTGCCTGGCCTAATGATGCTTGGCTTAACTGCCTGGTCTGATAATGCTTGGCTTAACTACCTGGCCTAATAATGCTTGGCTTAACTGCCTGGTCTAATAATGCTTGGCTTAACTGCCTGGCCTAATGATGCTTGCCTTAACTGCCTGGTCTAATGATACTTGGCTTAACTGCCTGGCCTGATGATGCTTGGCTTAACTGCCTGGTCTAATAATGCTTGGCTTAACTGCGTGGCCTAAAAATGCTTGCCTTAACTGCCTGGTCTAATAATGCTTGGCTGAACTGTCTGGTCTAATAATGCTTGGGTTAACTGCCTGGCCTAATGATGCTTGGCTTAACTGCCTGGTCTAATAATGCTTGGCTTAACTGCCTGGCCTAATAATGCTTGGTTTAACTGCCTGGTCTAATAATGCTTGGCTTAACTGCCTGGCCTAATGATGCTTGGCTCAACTGCCTGGTCTAATAATGCTTGGGTTAACTGCCTGGCCTAAGAATGCTTGGCTTAACTGCCTGGCCTAATGATGCTTGGCTTAACTGCCTGGCCTAATGATGCTTGGCTTAACTAGCTGGCCTAATAATGCTTGGCTTAACTGTTTGGCCTAATGATGCTTGGCTTAACTGCCTGGCCTAATGATGCTTGGCTTAACTGCCTGGCCTAATAATGCTTGGCTTAACTGCCTGGTCTAATAATGCTTGGCTTACCTGTCTGGCCTAATGATGCTTGGCTTAACTGCCTGGCCTAATGATGCTTGGCTTAACTGCCTGGTCTAATAATGCTTGGCTTAACTGCCTGTCCTAATAATGCTTGGCTTAACTGCCTGGTCTAATAATGCATGGCTTAACTGCCTGGCCTAATGATGCTTCGCTTAACTGCCTGGTCTAATAATGCTTGGCTTAACTGGCTGGCCTAATGATGCTTGGCTTAACTGCCTGGCCTAATGATGCTTGGCTTAACTGCCTGGCCTAATAATGCTTGGCTTAACTGCCTTGCCTAATAATGCTTGGCTTAACTGCCTGGTCTAATAATGCTTGGCTTAACTGCCTGGCCTAATGATGCTTGGCTTAACTGCCTGGTCTAATGATGCTTGCCTTAACTGCCTAGGCTAATGATGCTTGGCTTAACTACCTGGTCTAATAAATCTTGGCTTAATTGCCTGGCCTAATAATACTTGGCTTAACTGCCTGGCCTAATGATGCTTGGCTTTACTGCCTGGTCTAATAATGTTTGGCTTAACTGCCTGGCCTAATAATGCTTGGCTTAAATGTCTGGCCTAATGATGCTTGGCTTAAATGTCTGGCCTAATGATGCTTGGCTTAACTGCCTGGCCTAATGATGCTTGGCTTAACTGCCTGATCTAATAATGCTTGGCTTAACTGCCTGGCCTAAGAATGCTTGCCTTAACTGCCTGGCCTAATGATGCTTGGCTTAACTGCTTGGCCTAATAATGGTTGGCTTAACTGCCTGGCCTAATAATGCTTGGCTTAACTGCCTGGTCTAAAGATGCTTGGCTTAACTACCTGGCCTAATGATGCTTGGCTTAACTGCCTGGTCTAATAATGCTTGGCTTAACTGCCTGGCCTAATGATGCTTGGCTTAACTGCCTGGTCTAATAATGCTTGGCTTAACTGCCTGGCCTAATGATGCTTGGCTTAACTGCCTGGCCTAATAATGCTTGGCTTAACTGCCTGGTCTAATAATGCTTGGCTTAACTGCCTGGTCTAATAATGCTTGGCTTAACTGCCTGGCCTAATGATGCTTGCCTTAACTGCCTGTTCTAATGATGCTTGGCTTAACTGCCTGGTCTAATAATGCTTGGCTTAACTACCTGGCCTAATAATGCTTGGCTTAACTGCCTGGTCTAATGATGCTTGGCTTAACTGCCTGGTCTAATGATGCTTGGCTTAACTGCCTGGCCTAATGATACTTGGCTTAACTGCCTGGCCTAATAGTGCTTGGCTTAACTGCCTGGCCTAATGATGCTTGACTTAACTGCCTGGTCTAATGATGCTTGGCTTAACTGCCTGGCCTAATGATGCTTGGCTTAACTGCCTGGTCTAATAATGCTTGGCTTAACTACCTGGCCTAATAATGCTTGGCTTAACTGCCTGGTCTAATAATGCTTGGCTTAACTGCCTGGTCTAATAATGCTTGGCTTAACTGCCTGGCCTAATGATGCTTGGCTTAACAGCCTGGTCTAATAATGCTTGGCTTAACTGCCTGGCCTAATAATGCTTGGTTTAACTGCCTGGTCTAATAATGCTTGGCTTAACTGCCTGGCCTAATGATGCTTGGCTTAACTGCCTGGTCTAATAATGCTTGGCTTAACTGCGTGGCCTAAGAATGCTTGGCTTAACTGCCTGGCCTAATAATGCTTGGCTTAACTGGCTGGCCTAATGATGCTTGGCTTAAATGACTGGCCTAATAATGCTTGGCTTAACTGTTTGGCCTAATGATGCTTGGCTTAACTGCCTGGCCTAATGGTGCTTGGCTTAACTGCCTGGTCTGATAATGCTTGGCTTAACTACCCGGCTTAATAATGTTTGGCTTAACTGTCTGGCCTAATGATGCTTGGCTTAACTGCATGGCCTAATGATGCTTGGCTTAACTGCCTGGTCTAATAATGCTTGGCTTAACTGCCTGGCATAAGAATGCTTGGCTTAACTGCCTGGCCTAATGATGCTTGGCTTAACTGCCTGGCCTAATAATGCATGGCTTAACTGCCTGGCCTAATAATGCTTGGCTTAACTGCCTGGTCTAAAAATGCTTGGCTTAACTACCTGGCCTAATGATGCTTGGCTTAACTGCCTGGTCTAATGATGCTTGGCTTAACTTCCTGGTCTAATAATGCTTGGCTTAACTGCCTGGCCTAATAATGCTCGGCTTAACTGCCTGGTCTAATAATGCTTGGCTTAACTGCCTAGCCTAATAATGCTTGGCTTAACTGCCTGATCTAATAATGCTTGGCTTAACTGCCTGGTCTTATGATGCTTGCCTTAACTGCCTAGGCTAATGATGCTTGGCTTAACTGGCTGGTCTAATAAATCTTGGCTTAATTGCCGGGCCTAATAATACTTGGCTTAACTGCCTGGTCTAATAATGCTTGGCTTAACTGCCTGGCCTAATGATGCTTGGCTTAACTGCCTGGTCTAATGATGCTTGGCTTAACTGCCTGGTCTAATGATGCTTGGTTTAACTGCCTGGCCTAATAATGCTTGGCTTAACTGCCTGGCCTAAGAATGCTTGGCTTAACTACCTGGCCTAATGATGCTTGGCTTAACTGCCTGGTCTAATAATGCTTGACTTTACTGACTGGCCTAAAAATGCTTGGCTTAACTGCCTGGCCTAATGATGCTTGGCTTAACTGCCTGGCCTAATAATGCTTGGCTTAACTGCCTGGTCTAATAATGCTTGGCTTAACTGCCTGGTCTAATAATGCTTGGCTTAACTGCCTGGCCTAATGATGCTTGGCTTAACTGCCTGGTCTAATGATGCTTGCCTTAACTGCCTAGGCTAATGATGCTTGGCTTAACTGCCTGGTCTAATAAATCTTGGCTTAATTGCCTGGCCTAATAATACTTGGCTTAACTGCCTGGTCTAATAATGCTTGGCCTAACTGCCTGGCCTAATGATGTTTGGCTTAACTGCCTGGTCTAATGATGCTTGGCTTAACTCCCTGGTCTAATGATGCTTGGCTTAACTGCCTGGCCTAATAATGCTTGGCTTAACTGCCTGGCCTAAGAAATTTTGGCTTAACTGCCTGGCCTAATGATGCTTGGCTTAACTGCCTGGTCTAATTATGCTTGACTTTACTGCCTGGCCTAAGAATGCTTGGCTTAACTGCCTAGCCTATTGATGCTTGGCTTAACTGCCTGGCCTAATAATACTTGGCTTAACTGCCTGGTCTAATAATGCTTGGCTTAACTACCTGGTCTAATAATGCTTGGCTTAACTGCCTGGCCTAATGATGCATGGCTTAACTGCCAGGTCTAATGATGCTTGGCTTAACTGCCTGGCGTAATGATGCTTGGCTTAACTGCTTGGTCTAATGATGCTTGGCTTAATTGCCTGGCCTAATAATGCTTGGCTTAACGGCCTGGTCTAATAATGCTTGGCTTAACTGCCTGGCCTAATAATGCTTGGTTTAACTGCCTGGTCTAATGATGCTTGGCTTAACTGCCTGGCCTAATGATGCTTGGCTTAACTGCCTGGTCTAATAATGCTTGGCTTAACTGCCTGGCCTTAGAATGCTTGGCTCAACTGCCTGGCCTAATAATGTTTGGCTTAACTGTCTGTCCTAATGATGCTTGGCTTAACTGCCTGGCCTAATGATGCTTGGCTTAACTGCCTGGCCTAATGATGCTTGGCTTAACTGCCTGGCCTAATAATGCTTGGCTTAACTGCCTGGTCTAATAATGCTTGGCTTAACTGCCTGGCCTAATGATGCTTGGCTTAACTGCCTGGTCTAATGATGCTTGGCTTAACTGCCTGGCGTAATGATGCTTGGCTTAACTGCTTGGTCTAATAATTCTTGGCTTAATTGCCTGGCCTAATAATGCTTGGCTTAACTGCCTGGTCTAATAATGCTTGGCTTAACTGCCTGGCCTAATAATGCTTGGCTTAACTGCCTGGTCTAATAATGCTTGGCTTAACTGCCTGGTCTAATAATGCTTGGCTTAACTGCCTGGTCTAATAATGCTTGGCTTAACTGCCTGGCCTAATGATGCTTGCCTCAACTGCCTGTTCTAATGATGCTTGGCTTAACTGCCTTGTCTAATAATGCTTGGCTTAACTACCTGGCCTAATAATGCTTGGCCCAACTGCCTGGTCTAATGATGCTTGGCTTAACTGCCTGGTCTAATGATGCTTGGCTTAACTGCCTGGCCTAATGATGCTTGGCTTAACTGCCTGGCCTAATAGTGCTTGGCTTAACTGCCTGGCCTAATGATGCTTGGCTTAACTGCCTGGTCTATTGATGCTTGGCTTAACTGCCTGGCCTAATGATGCTTGGATTAACTGCCTGGTCTAATATTGCTTGGCTTAACTACCTGGCCTAATAATGCTTGGCTTAACTGCCTGGTCTAATAATGCTTGGCTTAACTGCCTGGTCTAATAATGCTTGGCTTAACTGCCTGGCCTAATGATGCTTGGCTTAACTGCCTGGTCTAATAATGCTTGGCTTAACTGCCTGGCCTAATAATGCTTGGTTTAACTGCCTGGTCTAATAATGCTTGGCTTAACTGCATGGCCTAATGATGCTTGGGTTAACTGCCTGGTCTAATAATGCTTGGCTTAACTGCCTGGCCTAAGAATGCTTGGCTTAACTGCCTGGCCTAATAATGCTTGGCTTAACTGGCTGGGGCTAATGATGCTTGGCTTAAATGCCTGGCCTAATAATGCTTGGCTTAACTGTTTGGCCTAATGATGCTTGGCTTAACTGCCTGGCCTAATGGTGCTTGGCTTTACTGCCTGGTCTGATAATGCTTGGCTTAACTACCTGGCCTAATAATGTTTGGCTTAACTGTCTGGCCTAATGATGCTTGGCTTAACTGCATGGCCTAATGATGCTTGGCTTAACTGCCTGGTCTAATAATGCTTGGCTTAACTGCCTGGCGTAAGAATTCTTGGCTTAACTGCCTGGCCTAATGATGCTTGGCTTAACTGCCTGGCATAATAATGCTTGGCTTAACTGCCTGGCCTAATGATGCTTGGCTTAACTGCCTGGTCTAAAAATGCTTGGCTTAACTACCTGGCCTAATGATGCTTGGCTTAACTGCCTGGTTTAATGATGCTTGGCTTAACTGCCTGGCCTAATAATGCTTGGCTTAACTGCCTGGTCTAATAATGCTTGGCTTAACTGCCTAGCTTAATAATGCTTGGCTTAACTGCCTGGTCTAATAATGCTTGGCTTAACTGCCTGGTCTAATGATGCTTGCCTTAACTGCCTAGGCTAATGATGCTTGGCTTAACTGCCTAGTCTAATAAATCTTGGCTTACTTGCCGGGCCTAATAATACTTGGCTTAACTGCCTGGTCTGATAATGCTTGGCTTAACTGCCTGGCCTAATGATGCTTGGCTTAACTGCCTGGTCTAATGATGCTTGGCTTAACTGCCTGGTCTAATGATGCTTGGTTCAACTGCCTGGCCTAATAATGCTTGGCTTAACTGCCTGGCCTAAGAATGCTTGGCTTAACTGCCTGGCCTAATGATGCTTGGCTTAACTGCCTGGTCTAATAATGCTTGACTTTACTGACTGGCCTAAAAATGCTTGGCTTAACTGCCTGGCCTAATGATGCTTGGCTTAACTGCCTGGCCTAATAATGCTTGGCTTAACTGCCTGGCCTAATAATTCTTGGCTTAACTGCCTGGTCTAATAATGCTTGGCTTAACTGCCTGGCCTAATGATGCTTGGCTTAACTGCCTGGTCTAATGATGCTTGCCTTAACTGCCTAGGCTAATGATGCTTGGCTTAACTGCCTGGTCTAATAAATCTTGGCTTAATTGCCTGGCCTAATAATACTTGGCTTAACTGCCTGGTCTAATAATGCTTGGCCTAACTGCCTCACCTAATGATGTTTGGCTTAACTGCCTGGTCTAATGATGCTTGGCTTAACTCCCTGGTCTAATGATGCTTGGCTTAACTGCCTGGCCTAATAATGCTTGGCTTAACTGCCTGGCCTAAGAATGTTTGGCTTAACTGCCTGGCCTAATGATGCTTGGCTTAACTGCCTGGTCTAATAATGCTTGACTTTACTGCCTGGCCTAAGAATGCTTGGCTTAACTGCCTAGCCTAATGATGCTTGGCTTAACTGTCTGGCCTAATAATACTTGGCTTAACTGCCTGGTCTAATAATGCTTGGCTTAACTACCTGGTCTAATAATGCTTGGCTTAACTGCCTGGCCTAATGATGCTTGGCTTAACTGCCTGGTCTAATGATGCTTGGCTTAACTGCCTGGCGTAATGATGCTTGGCTTAACTGCTTGATCTAATAATGCTTGGCTTAATTGCCTGGCCTAATAATGCTTGGCTTAACTGCCTGGTCTAATAATGCTTGGCTTAACTGCCTGGCCTAATAATGCTTGGTTTAACTGCCTGGTCTAATGATGCTTGGCTTAACTGCCTGGCCTAATGATGCTTGGCTTAACTGCCTGGTCTAATAATGCTTGGCTTAACTGCCTGGCCTAAGAATGCTTGGCTCAACTGCCTGGCCTAATAATGTTTGGCTTAACTGTCTGGCCTAATGATGCTTGGCTTAACTGCCTGGCCTAATGATGCTTGGCTTAACTGCCTGGCCTAATGATGCTTGGCTTAACTGCCTGGCCTAATAATGCTTGGCTTAACTGCCTGGCCCAATAATGTTTGGCTTAAATGCCTGGTCTAATAATGCTTGGCTTAAATGTCTAGCCTAATAATGACATATTTAAATGTCTGACCTAATAATGATTGGCTTAAATGCCTAATGATTGGCTTAAATGCTTGGCATAATGGTGCTTGGCACAACTGCCTTGGCTAAAGTTGTTTGGCTCAACTGACAGGGCTAAGGATGTTTGGCTTAACCACTTTGTCTGAGGGCGTATGGCTTAACTGCCTGGCCTAAGGGTGTTGGCTGACCTGCCCTATCTAGGAAGGTTTGGCTTAACTACCTGGTCTATGTGTGGCTGAACTGTCCGGAAAAAACCGAAACGCTTAACTGGCTGGCCTAAAAAGAAGGGCCTAGGTGACTGGACTAAAAATGTTTGGCATGAACGCATGGACTAGGATGTTTGGCTTACCTTATTTGTATAGGGGTGCAAGGCTTAACTGCCTGGGCTAAGGTTGTATGGCTTAAATGCCTTGCCTTAGGAACTATGGCTTAGAGGCCATGCCTAAGGAAGTTTTGCGTAACTGCCTCAGCTAAGGATGTTTGGTTTAACTGACTGGCCTAAGAATGTTTGGCTTAACTATCTGGGCTAAGGAGAGATGGCTTCACTACCTGGCATAAAGATGCTTGTCTTAACTGCCTGGCCTGATAATGCTTGAGTTAACTGGATTGCATAAAAATGCTTGCCTTGGATACCTGGCATAAAGAAGCTTGCCTTAAATGCCTGGCATAAGGATGCTTGCCTTAAATACCTGGCACAATTATGCTTGCCTTTGCCAAGCCTAATCATGTTTGGCTTAACTGCAGAGCCTAATAATGAATGACTTAAATGCCTGGCCTAATAATAAATGGCTTAAATGCCTAGTCTTATAATGAATGGCTTGAATATTTGGTCTTAGGATGAATGATTTAAAAGCCTGGCCTTAGTATGACTGGCCTAAATACCTAGCCTTATAGTGCCTGGCCTTAAAATGAATGGCTTAAATGCCTGGTCTTATAATGAATGGTGTGAAAGCATAGCCTTAGGATGAATTGTTTAAATGCCTGGCCTTATAATGATTGGCTTAAAAGCCTAGCCTTATGATGAATGGCTTAAATGCCCTGCCTTATAATGATTGGCTGAAATGATTGGCCTTAGTATGAATGGCTTATATGCCTAGCCTCATAATGAAAGGCTTAAATGGCTGGTCTGAAGATGAATGGCTTAAATACCTAGCCTTATAATGATTGGCCTTAGTATGAATGGCTTAAATGCCTAGCCTTATAATGAAAGGCTTAAATGGCTGGTCCAAAAATGAATGGCTTAAATGTCTAGCCTTATAATAATTGGCTGAAATGATTAGCCTTAGTATGAAAGGCTTAAATGCCTAGCCTCATAATGAAAGGCTTAAATGGCTGGTCTAAAGATGAATGGCTGAAAAGCCTAGCTTTTTAATGATTGGCTGAAATGATTGGCGTTAGTATGAATGGCTTAAATGCCTAGCCTTTTAATGAAAGGCTTAAATGGCTGGTCCAAAGATGAATGGCTTAAATGCCTAGCCTTATAATGATTGGCCTTAGTATGAATGGCTTAAATGCCTAGCTTCATAATGAAAGGCTTAAATGGCTGGTCTAAAGATGAATGGCTTAATTGCCTAACCTTATAATTATTAGCTGAAATGATTGGCCTTAGAATGAAAGGCTTAAATGCCTAGCCTTATAATGAAAGGATTAAATGGCTGGTCTAAAGATGAATGGTTTAAATGTCTAGCCTTATAATGATTGGCTGAAATGATTGGCCTTAGTATGAATGGCTTAAATGCCTAGCCTTATAATGAAAGGCTTAAATGGCTGGCCTAAAGATGAATGGCTTAAATGCCTAGCCTTATAGTGATTGGCTGAAATGATTGGCCTTAGTATGAATGTCTTAAATGCCTAGCCTCATAATGAAAGGCTTAAATGGCTGGTCTAAAGATGAATGGCTTAAATGCCTAGCCTTTTAGTGATTGGCTGAAATGATTGGCCTTAGTATGAATGGCCTAGCCTTATAATGAAAGGCTTAGAAGCCTGGCCTTAAGACGTATGGCTTGAATGCCTGGCCTTGGGATGAATGGCGTAAATGCCTGACCTTAAAACGAATGGCTAAAAGCCGGCCCTTAAAATGAATGGCTTAAATGCCGGGCTTTATAATGAATGACCTAAAAGCCCGGCCTTAGGATGGATGGCCTAAATGCCTAGCCTTATATTGAAAGGCTTAAATGCCTGGCCTAAGGATACTTGGCTTTAGGAAAGGGTCGTGAGAACCAAGCCTGCACATATAGAAGTAGGGAAAACCCACCTGATGAGTCCTTTGGTCTGGGCGAAACCCTTAAGTATGTCACAGTTATAGTAATAGTGGTAGTAGTATGTATGTAGGAAATCAATATGTATGTATTTATGTATGTATGTAAATACATATATATATATATATATATATATATATATATATATATATATATATATATATATATATATATGTGTACATATATATAAATACAAACACATATGTATACATATGTATATACATACACAAAACACATATACACACAAATATATATATATATATATATATATATATATATATATATATATATATCCACACACACACACACACACACATATATATATATATATATATATATATATATATATATATATATATATATATATATATATATATATATATATCCACACACACACACACACACACACACATATATATATATATATATATATATATATATATATATATATATATATATATATATATATATATATATATATATATATATATATATATATCTACAAAAGGAGAGATGAAAATACTGGACCGAAGTTAGCCTTATCAGCGACATAATGTGACTCACAAAGTACTAACTCCACTCAAGTCTTTTCATTTTTGCTTTCATGACTATAATGCATAATTTATGCTCATCATCCGTCAGCTATCGTAATTTTTACGTACACAAACGCACACACACACCCACATGTCTCAATCTATTTATATGTATTATTCAAATACTCGTTCTGTTGATATAAGGAACATCTCTACTTTATCATACTATTTGCAAATCTAAAACCTCTGCTGTTGAGAATTGAGTCTCTTATTTCCACACTTACATCAAGATCTTTTGTTCTCCCATTCACTTTATATATATATATATATATATATATATATATATATATATATATATATATATATATATATATATATATATATATATATTTGGGCTCAAGCCATGTCGTCCTGATGGAAGTTCCTATAGGGTAGCTTCCTAGGGTATATTACAACTACGGCGATATTCCCAGAGAATTTACCTTAAGGTACCAGAATTCTAACTCCTGGAGCGAATATCCCTCGTGATAGGGATATCGCGACATATCAGAGGACGTATTCTTGACACGCCACATGGCAATCTGCACCCCGAACAGAGATTACGTATCGCAGGGGGCAATTGGCAAGAAACGAAATCGGGAAAGAAAAAGGGGGAGCCGCTCCCAAGGCTCCCTATCTCCCGTTTCGTAAGCATGCCTGGCGCCAATCCTGGCGCCATCTGTATTCCTTTTTGCGTAGCTTAACAACTCGGTGTTTTTTCCTGTGTTTCTCGCAAATCTTGGATTTATTCTACTTTTCATGGCTTCTCCAACTTCGTCGGCCTCTGATAAGTTGAGTACCATGTCTTTTATGTATAAATGTAGGCTCTTGGTAATTTTTTAAGTGATTAATAGGTTTAATCTTTGTTACAAGAGCTGTAGCCTACCGGAGGCGTCATGGACGCTGTCGCTCGCTAGGTATAAGTTTAGTTAGTCAGAGCGACATTCCCGGTTGTTTTGCTTTAATAAATTTTAGCTATTTAGCGTTACATAGGATTTCCTTTCGTGCTTTAGTATTTGGCGAAGTATTCGCCAATTCTGGCCTACGCTAGGCCATGTAGCCTAGTCGTTTGGTCCTAGTACTTCATGCATGATTTTGGTTTTTCCGAGTGTATTAAAATTTTATTGAAGCTTTAGGCTATGTTTTATACATTTAAGCTCATGTGGAATATTTCCAAGATAGTATACGAGTGAGTTTCGGTGATTTAGGTAATCGATTCTCTTGGTGCCTAGGCTAAGTTGCTTATGGAGCCTTAGTATACTTTCTCATACTCCCCGGTTTCTTTCTTTTCTTCGGAGAAGGTATGCAATCCCTTTCCCTCTGTTTAAGCCTTGGGCTTATCCCTAAGTGGTTTATCTGAATTAATTTTCGATAAAACTATACTGGGGTGTTACTGTACCTTCCTGTTCCAGTAAGTCTGGTTCAAAGAGGGACAGAACAACAGAGTTTTTTAGTCTGAGTCTGTGTTTGTCTGGCTTGGGGTAGAGTCTCCCTCGCTGGCCTGACACAGACATAGGAGGCTTAGCCTCCTTAGGTCCCTACCGAAGGTTTCTGTACGAGATGATTCCTTCTTTTGTGATCTACCAGACTAGTCCTTGTTGCTGTTCTCGGGGGAGGATAAGTTTCTTTCCCTGGGAGTAGCAACACCTTCCTTGCTTTGGTGCTCTGGGAGCTGGCAAGTATTGCTGGCCTCCCCCCATGGATCTCCCTTAGGCTAAGATGAGTTTCTTGGCTGCGGGTGATCCGTCACTAAAGCAAGGTTGGTAGGACCCTCTTTTGTCCCTTCCCCCTCTATCTCTGTAATGGCCTAGCCATTACAGTACTGTACGTCATTCTACATCTGGACCTAGAATAGGTTAGGATGTGGAATTGACTCAGTCCCTTGCCGGCCGGCAGAGCTGCTGGCCGGCAAGGGTCTTCTGTTTTGAGTGCTGCCCGGACCTCCCTTGGTCCCTCATCCATGCCTGCCTGCAGAGTCAGACGGCATTGGTCAGGAAGCCTGAATTAGATTCTCCCCTTCCTTATATGCACTCTTTCGGATTGCCGGGCTTGGAGGTAGTGTACACTCTTATCCCGGTATCCATTCTGTTTTTCTTCTAGTGCTGTACCCGACCCGGCTGCCGGCCTATGAGGCCGGCAGCCGGGCAGTTGTAGTCCTCTGGTTCTTCTGCTGCCGGCTGGCATCGGTCCTGTACCTTTGCCGGCCGGCTATTGTCAGCCCTTGTCTGCCGGTCACCAAGAGTGTGGCCGGCAGCCGGGTACTACCTTGTGTAGTGGTCGGTCAGCAGTCATTGCCGACCGACATTGGCCATTGCCGGCCGGCAGTTACTTCCGACCGGCACATGCATTTGAACCAGCGTTCTGCCGCCTTATAGCTGTTAAGTAGTATACTTTAAAGCTAGTTATGGTGTGTGCCAGCCGGCAAGTGCCGGCCGGCGCATAACCTCCTATACTGTACCAGTATTCTTCAGTATAACAGATACTGTAAGAAGAAAACTATAGTATGGGTTTTGGTACAGCACTGTGTGTTCTAACACTTTTGTGTTTTCTTGCACAGCCCTTTGCTGTTGCCCTACAGATAGGAAAGTGAGTTCTTTCCTGTCTATTATCCAGGATTTTAAAATCATTGCTTAGGTGTGAGCTCCACCTGTTTCCTCTGGAAACTTGGCATTGGTTACTCTAGAAGAGATTAACCATTCGATTTTATTATCTGGAAGGCTGCAACAATGAGTTGTGAGGGAAACACAAGTGTGTGTCTTTCCTTTCTGAATTGTTATGCTATACTATGCATATCCAGTGATACATAGTTCACTTGATACTCATGGAAATTTCTTCTCTTTACAGAAGGACCCTCCGAAGTGCGGAAGTGTTTTCTGCAACGTCCGCAGCAAGAACCTCTGCGGACATGAGTTTTGTAGGAGACACGCAGCATGCGCTGTCTCCAAGGATGATCTCCGGTTTTGGGACCCTCAGGTATGTACTGTGTGCACTAACCTGATTATTGAGGCCTTTGATTCCCCTAGGACGGCGGAATCAAGGGATATAGCAAGGGAGAAGCTTCGTACTTGGGTAAGGGGCTTCCAAAAGAACACCTCTGGACCTTATCTTCCAAGTGAGAAGATGAGGGCGTATCTTTTCCCTAAGGCATCAGCTGATGCAGTGATTCCCCAGCCTCAAGAGGAGATCCCCCAAGTTCAGATCCAGGTGGATGCTGAAGTCGCGGTCGCGATGCAAGACATCCAGTTAGATGACAGGATGTCTGACGTGGACGAGCGTCTGGAGGAAGACCTCCTGGCAGAAGCCCAGGATGAAGTTCAAGCCCCAGACGTTGTAGAGGAAGAGGTCGACGAGGTGTCGGCTACTCCGGTTCAGATTCCGGAGCCTATTCCCTCAACATCGGCCGGTCTCCCAGTAGAGCTGGGACAGGCCCTCTCTTCTATTGTTGGAATGATCCAACAAATGCAGAAGGAGAATCAGGAGAAGGCGGCTGCAATGGAACTGCGGATGCAGTGCCTTGCAGAATCACATGGGCCCCAGAAAAGGCTCAATGTGAAAGACCTTCCTTTGTGCTCAGATGCTAACCCATGGAGGTATGCTGAGCACATGCCGATGACGACTGGAAAGATCATCATCTCGGATAAGCTGGGCTCAGTTCCCCTAGAGGAGGTGGAATTCTGGCCCAGCAAGGCATCATATCCGGACTGTTATGTCCGGCTGAGGAAGGAACCTGCTTCAAAGGAGGAGACAGAGCCGAAGGAGGTCATAGTGATGGACCATGCTAAGGCTCAAGCTCTACTTTCATCCTCGATGAAAGAGAGGGGCTTCTCTAACTCAAAGGTAGCTGCATTGAGCAAGAAGCTCCCTTCCTTTGTGTCCTCTCCTGCTAGAGCCTTCCCCTTTTTACAGAAAGGGTTTGCGGCTGTACTAAAAGCAGTCGAGGCCGGCAAGCCTTGCCCCTCCCTGGAGGAGTGTAAACCCTTGTCGCTGGCCCTGCCTATGGACCACAAAGACTGGAAGGACGTCCATCTTACGTTCTCAGTTGGAAAGTTGGAGGCTGATATTGCTGGACGTCAGTTCGGCGAGGACCTCCCTAAGCTGTCTGACTTTCTTTTGCGAAGAAAGTTCAAGACAAAAGAAAGACTGGCTGCCTCAATGTCTCTTCAGACTACTCTTGAGACGATGGCAAGTGACCACAAGGTCCATGAAATGTTCATGGTGGTGGCCAAGACTCATCTGGCCACAGTGACGAAGGACCTTTATGGCTTCGTCAAGGCGAGGAGAGCGTGTAGGGAGTTCGTGTTCACCTCGGCTACGGTGAGGCACGAGCCAAGGAAACTAATCTCCTCCAACATTTGGGGAAAAGACCTTTTCCCTACAGATTTGGTCAAAGAAGTTGTTGATAAGGCCGCCTTGGAGAATAGAAACCTTCTCCAGAAGTGGGGCCTGGCTATCAAAAGAAAGTCTTCCCCGGATGAGGGTCCTCAACCAAAGAGGAAGACTATGAGGACTAGGCTACCGTCTCGGCCAGCCAAGCCTTTTAGACAGCAACAGCAACTGCAATTGCCATTGCCTCCAGTGCCCCAGATGGTGGCACAAACCCCGACCACTTTTCAGTGGGTACCCCAGGCCGTGTCGACACAGTCCACGGCATTCACCCCAACGTTCGAAGGGCAGTCTTCTTCCTTTCGAGCAAAACCTAGAGGAGCAGCCAGAGGCTCGTCTAGGCGCCCCTCAAGGGGAAGGGGATTCAGGGGTGGTCGTGGTCAGGGAGGCAAGACCTCAGAACGGCAGTCCAAGTGAGATGATACCGGTAGGAGGGAGACTTCTGAAATTTTGGGATCGATAGACCTTCGATCCCTGGGCCCACAGCCTACTCAAGAATGGACTGGGCTGGAGCTGGTACAGTACTCCGCCCCCGTGCCCTCGGTTTTTCCAACACTCCACCCCCATTCTGGAGGAGTACGTTCAAGAACTGTTGGAGAAAAATGTGATCCGAAAGGTGAAGTCCATCAAATTCCAAGGGAGGCTGTTTTGTGTTCCCAAGAAAGACTTGGAAAAGCTCAGAGTCATTCTGGACTTGTCGCCACTCAACAAGTTCATAGTGAATTGCAAATTCAAAATGCTAACACTGCAACACATAAGGACCTTACTGCCCAAGAGGGCATATTCCGTCTCTATAGACTTGTCAGACGCCTATTGGCACATTCCAATCAGCCGTCGACTCTCCCCCTACCTAGGGTTCAGGCTACAACGAAGACTATACGCCTTCAGAGCCATGCCATTCGGGCTAAACATAGCCCCAAGGATTTTCACGAAGCTTGCGAGCGCAGCTCTCAAACAATTACGCCTAAAGGGAATTCAGGTAGTAGCCTACCTTGACGACTGGTTGGTGTGGGCAGCATCCGAGACAGAATGCTTGCAAGCTTCCAGTCAAGTGATCCAGTTCCTAGAGTACCTAGGCTTCAAGATCAACAGAAAAAAGTCTCGACTTTCTCCATCTCAAAAGTTCCAGTGGCTGGGAATCCACTGGGACCTTTTGTCACACCATTTCTCCATCCCGGCAAAGAAAAGGAAGGAGATAGCGGGTTCTGTCAAGAGACTTCTAGATTCCGAAAGGATATCAAGACGCGAACAGGAGAGGGTACTGGGCTCTCTCCAGTTTGCTTCGGTGACAGACCCAGTGCTAAGAGCACAGCTAAAGGATGCAACCGGAGTTTGGAGAAGTTATGCATCAAACGCGCGAAGAGATCTGAGAAGACCAGTTCTGCTTCGGCTACGTACTCTTCTCAGGCCTTGGTCCCAAGCCAGACATCTAGAGAAGTCGGTTCTTCTTCAGCCACCTCCCCCGTCGGTGACGATTCACTCAGACGCCTCAAAGGAGGGATGGGGAGGTCACTCTCATCGGAAAAAAGTCCAGGGGACTTGGTCCAAGCTATTCAAGACCTTTCACATAAACTTTCTAGAAGCTATGGCAGTGCTCCTTACCTTAAAGAAAGTCTCCCCGCATCACTCAATCCACATAAGGTTGGTGATGGACAGCTAGGTAGTTGTGAGATGCTTGAATCGACAAGGATCGAGGTCACCACCTCTCAACCAGGTGATGTTGGCCATTTTCCGATTGGCGGAAAAGAAGTGGTACCTGTCGGCAGTTCACCTTCAAGGAGTCCGCAACGTGACAGCGGACGCTCTATCCAGGTTCACACCGATAGAGTCGGAATGGTCCTTAGACGCAGGATCATTCTCCTTCATTCTGAATCAAGTCCCAGAACTGCAGATAGACCTCTTTGCGACGAAATACAACAAGAAGTTGCCCCTGTACGTGTCCCCGTACGAGGACCCCTTAGCGGAAGCAGTGGACGCGATGTCCCTCGACTGGAACAGATGGTCCAGGATTTATCTATTCCCTCCTCACAACCTTCTGTTGAGGGTCCTCAACAAACTGAGATCCTTCAAGGGGGTAGCGGCAATAGTGGCCCACAAGTGGCCGAACAGCGTGTGGTTCCCCTTGGCATTGGAACTACGGCTGAAGTTTGTACCGCTACCACATCCAGTTCTGACCCAGCGAGTCCAGAAGTCGACTGTCTGCGCTTCATTACAGAAAACCCAGACCCTGCAGCTCATGATTTTCTCTCCCTAGCGGTGAGAAAGCGTTTCGGGATTTCGAAAGCCAGCATAGACTTCCTATAGGAATATAAGTGCAAATCTACTAGAAGGCAATATGAGTCATCTTGGAGAAAATGGGTGGCCTTTGTCAAGGCGAAGAATCCGCAGGAGATCTCGACAGACTTTTGCTTATCTTTCTTCATCCACCTCCATGGTCAAGGGTTGGCAGCTAACACGATTTCAGCGTGTAAGTCTGCTTTGACAAGACCCATTCTATATGCCTTCCAGGTCGACCTAGGTAACGAGATCTTTAATAAAGTTCCGAAAGCCTGCGCTAGGCTCAGACCTTCAGCACCTCCAAAGCCCATTTCATGGTCTTTAGACAAAGTTCTTCATTTCGCTTCTCTGTTGAGCAATGAAGAGTGTGCGTTAAAGGATTTGACACAAAAAGTTATTTTCCTATTTGCACTCGCGTCCAGGGCCAGGGTTAGTGAGATCGTAGCCCTCTCGAGAGAGGCAGGTCGTGTTCAGTTCCTGGATGGGGGAGAACTGAACCTGTTTCCGGATCCTACGTTTCTCGCCAAGAATGAGTTACCCACCAACAGGTGGGGTCCCTGGAGAATCTGCCCTCTGAAAGAAGATGCATCTCTATGTCCAGTAGAATGCCTAAAGGTCTATCTTCATAGAACTTCAGACTTCAGGGGTGGTCAACTATTCAGGGGAGAGACATCAGGCTCAAATATATCTCTGAATCAACTCAGAGCGAAAATCACATATTTTATTCGCAAAGCGGATCCTGACAGTACACCCGCAGGTCACGATCCGAGGAAAGTTGCCTCAACCTTAAATTTCTTTAATTGTATGGATTTTGAACATCTCCGTTCATACACTGGCTGGAAGTCTTCCAGAGTGTTCTTTCGCCACTATGCGAAGCAAGTAGAGGAACTAAAGAGATCTGTGGTAGCAGTGGGTCGCGTCGTTAACCCTACTGTTTAACTCTGCGAGGAACAGTGGTTTTAATTGGGACGATTAATTCCAGGGTGAGTGTGTAGTTACATACTGTACTACAAACTAAATGAGGGCACTGAGTTGCCCATATAGACTGTTCCATTTCCAAAGGTGAACCTAGCATAAGTGCAGACATGTGTGCCGAGCGTTTCTAACGCTAATGTCATTGATTTGTAATACAGACTTTTATGACTTTGATACCTCGGTATCTTAAAAGTGGCATTTAATGTTTTTTCTTTCAGACAAACAAATTCTGTTTACTATCATACTTATGCTTAAAGTTTTGGGTTATCCTCTTCTTATAAATATATATATATATATATATATATATATATATATATATATATATATATATATATATATATATATATAATTGTGGTTAACCTGTCTATTTATTGCCTGTCAATAAACTTGTTCTTGAGAACCTTGCGTCTCCTTCACCTGTGTCAATTTATTGGTATAATTGAGTATTCATTCTATGTACCTTATCTGGGATAATTCTAATAGAATTGTTCCTTTATGCAAGCTATGTTGCATTGGTTTTCCTCCTATGCGGATATAAACCTTTGTCCAATACAAGTATTGTGCGGAGAACTGGTCGATATTTCATATTGACGCAGTGGTTCTTTACAAACTATGCTTTACTTAATATAGGGTGAGACCACTATATTAACTTGCCTGGTATTCATACATAGGTATATGTACTCTTCGAGACTTTTCCAGAGTCTAGTAGGACTCTTCCCTGTAGGGGGCAGGAAGCTCTAACATGGTTTATAGTTAGTTGAAAAGATGTATAACGGTAACATCTTAGGTCTCTAGGTCTAGTCGACCGGGAAAAATTACCTCCGGGGAGTACGGCACGTTCTGAGAATCCACAGATACAGTAATGCTCTGGTATACTTCCATCAGGACGACATGGCTTGAGCCCAAAAAACGGATTTTGAGCGAAGCGAAAAATCTATTTTTGGGTGAGATGGCCATGTCGTCCTGATGGACCCGCCCTTGCCTTTCTAAGAAAGGGCTGTAGGACCCCTCCCTACATACAGTATCTGTAGCACCTCGAGTACGCTACAAGGAATACAGATGGCGCCAGGATTGGCGCCAGGCACGCTTACGAAACGGGAGATAGGGAGCCTTGGGAGAGGCTCCCCCTTTTTCTTTCCCGATTTCGTTTCTTGCCAATTGCCCCCTGCGATACGTAATCTCTGTTCGGGGTGCAGATTGCCATGTGGCGTGTCAAGAATACGTCCTCTGATATGTCGCGATATCCCTTTCACGAGGGATATTCGCTCCAGGAGTTAGAATTCTGGTACCTTAAGGTAAATTCTCTGGGAATATCGCCGTAGTTGTAATATACCCTAGGAAGCTACCCTATAGGAACTTCCATCAGGACGACATGGCCATCACACCCAAAAATAGATTTTTCGCTTCGCTCAAAATCCGTTATATATTCAGTATAATGTATATATACACAATATAAAATATATATATAATATATATATATATATATATATATATATATATATATATATATATATATATATATATATATATATATATATATATATATATGTGTGTGTGTGTATATATAATATATTTACAAATATAAAGATATAATATATATATATATATATATATATATATATATATATATACATATATTCATATATATATATATATATATATATATATATATATATACATATATATATACAGTATATTTATGTATATATATATTCAGTATAAAGTATATATACAAAATATAATATATATATATATATACATAATGTATATATATATATGTATATATATAATATATAATATATATATAAATATAAATTTATAATATATATACATAAATATATGTATATGTATATACATATATATATATATATATATATATATATATATATATATATATATATATGAAAGAGATAGAGAGGTCCTATCTCTTATTTTTTTAAGAAATGCAATTGCTTTCGTGAATAGTTAACGAAAAATATAATCACACTGATATATTTGGATTCCTTATTACATTTTTATATGGAACATCCTTCAAT
>NC_090731.1:28735162-28740670 GCF_036898095.1 Palaemon carinicauda | reverse complement strand
TTGTTTTAATTTCTATTATTATTATTGTTGTTATTAACATTATTAGCTGAGCTACAGCTCTAGTGGGTAAAGCAAAATGCTATAAGTCCCAGGGCTCCACTGGAAAAACAGCCAGTGAGAAAAGGAAATAAGGATATAAGTAAAATACAAGAAAAGTAATGAACAATTCAAACAAAACCCTTCAAGAACGGTAACAACATTAAGATAGAATTTCCATATATAAACTATAAAAAAGATCCTTATGTTCGCCTCTTCAACATAAAAAAATCGACGTAAGCTTGAACTTTAGAAGCAAATGGTACACGTCAATCATGATAATTGATATGTAAATCCTAATAAAGAAAATACTACCATATGAAGGAAAATATACCACAGAGGAATCGATAAAAGTGAAATAATCTGTTACCTATGTACCTTTGAATAATTTGAAACGCTTTAGAAAAAAAATGTTATGATGTATAAATCCTGATAAGGAAAATACTACTGCAGTATATGAAGGAAAGCATACCACAGAGGAATCGATAAAAAAATAAATATAATCTATGTAACACCTGTACCTAAAAATCACTTGAAACGCTCTAGAAAGACCTAAATAAAAACCCTAGAAAATATGGTTTGAAAACTACATCAAAGATTTCTAGGTAATTACAAAAAATTGCTGGGAGAAGATGAAACGCGCTTCTTCCATTTACCGATCCAACTTTTAAAGTACCGGAAAGTAATTGTTTTTTTTTTTGGGGGGGGGGGTTGTAGGGGAACTCTGAAAGTGGGGGGGGGGGCTCTGACGAAGTACTGATGATGTTGCAGAGCACGGGCGGTTTTCCAACTTTGGCTGTTCCGACCAAAGGAGATGTCACCTTCATTTGCATTTGGAGAAATTTTTTTTATTTATTTGTTTATTTATTTTTTTTATTTATTTGTATCATTCTTGTCAATTTTTTTTTCGGATTTCAAATTGTCAGACGGACACAAATGTTCTGCATGTGTAGGCACTATCTATACACATTTTTATATACACACCACAACACACACACACACACACACACACACACACACATATATATATATATATATATATGTGTGTGTGTGTGTGTGTGTGTGTGTGTGTGTAATTGTATATAATACATATATATTAATACATACATGTATATGTATAAATATGAATATATGTATTAATATATATATACTATATATGTGTGTGTGTGTGTGTGGTGTGTGTGTGTTGTATGTGCATGATTATATATATATATTACTATATATATATATATATATATATATAATATATATATATATATATATATATATAAATTCATGCACGTATATAAATGTATTCATACTTATATATGTATTTATATATATATATATATATATATATATATATATATATATATATATATATATATATATATATATACATATATATATGTATATATATATATATATATATATATATATATATATATATAATGTATATAAAAAAAATTTGTATTTTTATATATGGTCAATAGGCCGTTCCCTCTACTGAGTATCCCCAGAGTAGAAGGACATAAGATATTACAACATTAAATCTTCAATGGCTGAACTTTGGATGAAACCGTTGGAGCAGAAAAAAAAATCACTATGATAACTGCTTCATACACATTCACTGAAGACTCATTAGCAGCTCGTTGAACCCCTTTTACACCATAGATAAATATTATGTATTTATTTGAAGGTGGCGTTTCATACTCTTCTTCAATTTAGAAGCCTTTTTCGCTAACCATTTTGTTTTAGGTTTAAAAAATTACGTTCAATAAACGCCGACAGTGTAATAGCTTTTTGCTTTCGGGGATGCCTTTATTAAAACCAATATATCCCACAAACATTTTAGCGAAAGCACCCCATTTGAATTTCCAAACAAGTTCAGAATATAAAAATAAAGAGAAATCAGCTTTCACTGGCAGTCTGTTGCATAAAAGATTTATGCTAAAAAACGGCTATATACAAGATATAATGGTAAAGGCAACTACTCCATTTTGGGGTTCTCGTCCAAAGCCCCGAGTCAAATCTGGTATCAGAAGCCCGTAGATTTTCCCATCCCATATTGCATCCCATTTGTCACGGGTTAGTGCTTTACTGCGACCACCCATGTAGCAAGTGATAGTTTTTCTCTCTCCTTTTTGATTTTTTTTTCTTTTTTTTATGCTGTTTTTATGGTTATTATAGAAGTTTTTTTCTCTTGCGTGGATTTATTTTCTAGCATATTATGTAACATTGTGTGAATTAATAATTTTTTTTTCCAAGGTAGGCTTATGTTTTCTTTCGTTTTATGTTTTATCTTTTTTTTTTGCTGCTGCTTTAAAGGTTATTATAGTAGTTTTTTTTTTTCGTTTAGATCTATTTTCTAGCATATTTTGCAATATATATGGGAATTCATATTTTTTTAAAGCAAGATAAGTCTATATTTGTTTTCAGCGTTTTTCATTTGCCTATTTATTTGCTGCTCCTTTTTATGGTTACTTTAGTAAGATTTTTCTTTCGTTTGGATGTATTTTCTTACATATTTTGCATGTGTGAATTCATGATTTTTAAAACCAAGATATGTCTATGTTTTCAACTTTTTGATTATCCTTTTTTATAGTTATTATAGTACTTTTTTTTTGGGGGGAGGGGTGTTGTTGAATCTGCCTTCGAGCATATTTTGCACCATATGTTTTTTTCTTACCAATATAGGCCTATGAATTTTCTCCGTTTTATTGTAATCTTCGGTTCTCTTGCTTGGGGTTACTCTCGGGTATTCTCTTCTATCTTATCTCTCTTCCTTTTGTTTTTGATGTTTTTGTAGTTTATATGTGAAGGATCTGATTGAATGTTGTTGCTGTTCTGGAAATATTTTATTTTGAGGGTTTATTCTTCTCTTGTAGTTTATTTATTTGGTTGTTCCCCTTATTCATTGGGCTATTTCTTCCTGTTGGAGCCCATGGAGCCCTGCTTTTTCCATTAGGGTATTGCGTAGCTTGTAATAATAATAATAATGATGATAATAATATAATAATAATAATAATAATAATAATAATAATAATAATAATAATAATAATAATATTGACGTTCTGTTATTTTATTGCTTTTTTTTACTTGTCAAAATCTTACTATTTTGGTGGGAAAATTACTTGAAACGCAGACTGAAAAAAAAGTCACATTATCAGATTTTATCAAAAAGGATTTTAATCCTTCATTGACGCAGAGTCGGAAACAAAAGGTTCTATCAACTGACATTAACAGGTAAACACAACGAAAGTCCCTTCAAACAACCCTCGTTTATCAGCTGGCCATTTTCTACTCTTTTGTCCAAGTCTTTTTTTTTTTTTTTTTTTATTCTTTGGCAAAGATTTATTCACGGAGTTTTTATTGGCATGATTTATTTTTGTCCCTCTTGATTGTTGTATCTATTTGTTCAAAATAAGAATTTAGTTGTTTTTTGAGAGAGAGAGAGAGAGAGAGAGAGAGAGAGAGAGAGAGAGAGAGAGAGAGAGAGAGAGAGAGAGAGACTCGCCCTTGCATCCGCAAAGATTAAAGGCTTAAAGTTTAAAGGCCGTCCATAAAAGGCAGAGGCAAAGGCCAGTGACAATGCCCTAGCCGGACGATGCCCTAGAGACTGACCATCCATGCATACGATCAGCGCCCGAACCTCTTCCCCACCCAAGCTGAGATAAGGGAGGGCCAGGCAGTGGTTACTTATGAATCAGCAGTTAGACCAATAGGCTCCCTCAAAACCCCATACTTAGCTCACAAGGATATGAGGTTGCAGCACTACAAGAAAATATCGAGCTTGAGCGGGACTCGAACCCCAGTCCTGCAGAACCACGAGCAGGGACGTTTTCAGTAGGCCACCGCAAGTCTAAATTAGTTTTAATGAAGTAAGATGTTGTAGACTAGAGTCAATACAAATATAAAAATCTGTCAGATTATAAAATAAAGAACAAAATTAACGTTGAAGAGAAATTTGACTAAACCATAATGATACTGAATGGGAAAATGTGACTTATAATTCATTATTTTTGATAAACTAGTGGAGCAAGTGGAAAAAGTATTCCATATTCATGCATACGTACATACACACACACACACACACACACACACACACACACACACATATATATATATATATATATATATATATATATATATATATATATATATATATATATATATATATATATATATATATATATATATATACTGTATATATGTATATATATATATATATATATATATATATATATATATATATATATATATATATATATATATATATATACATATATATTTATATATATATATATATATTATATATATATATATATATATACATATGTGTGTGCCATATATGTATGTATGTATACTTGCGTGTATAGTTATTATTAATTTGATAGTATTTTTTGCTATTATTACTCAAAAGTAGTCCACTTTTTAGACAAATTTCAGTAAAAAGAAAATACAATAGATACAAAATTTACTTTTTACATCACTTTATCAGCTCAGAAGTTATTCCTTTCTACCACGTGAATATTAATCAAGATATCGCCTAATTTCATGAACAATGAAAAAGGCGATACTGAAAGTTAAAGTTTTGAATTTATCATCCAATTATGAACTCCATTTGCAATTAAAAGCTTAGTACATGAATGCCTCGTCATGGAAAACGTATTGGAGAAAGATATACCAAAATGAAACCATTGTTTTCTAGCCTTGCGTAGTCCCTTAGCCTCTGTACCATAGTCTTTCACTGACGTGGGGTAAAGTTATCTTGCTTGAATGTACACCCAGCAACAAAACCGGTGTCGCCTGTCCAGACCTGACTGGAAGATATCATGCCCCTTTTGTCCTGAAAGGTGGCCGACGTTAAACTACCTAGATATCGTTAGGATGGTTCGAATGGGAGGAGGAGGGAAATTACCGATATCACTCAAAGAAATGCAATGAAGAGAGATAACTTTTCTATTCTTTTAAGAAATGTAATATGGTATTATTTCGAAACTAATTCATCAAAAGATTTTATCATAACTTTTTATTTGAAATTTCTTATCCTATTTCTTGAATAATATTGGAACTGACTATTCATATCAATCTTCATAACACAGAAATATCCTTCGTTTGCATTTTCTTAAGCAGTTCTCTCTCTCTCTCTCTCTCTCTCTCTCTCTCTCTCTTCTCTCTCTCTCTCTCTCTCTCTCTCTCTCTCTCTCTCTCTCTCAAATAGCACCTAGTGGGTCACCAATCATTAATAAGTGGCCTTTGTTCAAAATTTCGAAGGTAATGAGGTTTATAGGTTTAGTTGTTGATTTCGGTGTTTTCCTTTGATTTCGATCATGGGCCACGTAGCTCGGTGTGGTTGGGGTCAGCTTTTGTCACGGGTTACTTGGCTCCGGCCCTCTTAGAGAAAATAGTATCATTTGCTTTATCAATTATATTAGTTTAAGGTTGGCGATTTAAAATGCATCATCAGTTAACATAATCTATATTGTTTCA
>NC_090731.1:28717662-28730162 GCF_036898095.1 Palaemon carinicauda | reverse complement strand
TTATTCCATTCAATAATTAATTGATCTCGATTGGTGAAGAGAAAAGGGCCATTTAGTCTCTTAATCTGCCAATGAAAGTGAAACTGCCATCTGTGTTCCTGTCTTTTACTGTTTATTACGTTTGTTAGCGACTATTATTGCTATGGTTAAATGACCAAGACTCTCGTGACTATTTCTACCATATTTTCATAAAGAAGCAGGTCTAATTAACTTTTCAAACAGAATTCCGACTATTTATATTGTCAACAAATGGTCTATGAAACCAAGAAAGCGGTAATGTGTTGCACAAATGTAATGTAGTATCATTATCCAACAATTTTACAAAAACTCGCTAAACTTCTATAAGAATGTGTGGTCTCATATGTAGAGAGTTTCATAATTAGCCAAATATACTGGCATGTGATGTAAAAATGGCCACCAACCAATATTCCAAAACAATCAAAGCATACGTGGAGGTCAACACAGTGTTTGTTTTTTTAAATCTGGGAGTGTGCACAGAAAAGCCATGAACTAGGTTACCAGGGCATTTATTAAATGTCTTTAATGTCTAACAAAAACATGAAACTGTTCCAAATCAGAGGTAATTTCTTCGCGACCATCCGAAGAAGACCCCGGTGTTACTCTGAAGACAACTTCGATCGTGGTCGTCCACTGCCAAAAGTCTGTCACAGATGATACTTTTGCGCTTTCCTCCTCTGGTAGTGATTCTTCATACGGATGCCTCATTGGACGGTTGGGGGGATCATACCCCGCTCAAGAAAGTGGAATGCGGTTGGTCCCAGAAATTTCAACAATTCCACATCAATATTCTGGAGGCTATGGCAGTCTTCTTTTCCCTCAAAAAGTTACACTTGAAGAAGAACATTCACATTCGCCTAGTTCTCGACAGCAAAATAATAGTCCATTGCATCAAGAGACAAGGGTCGAGGTCTCCTCAAATAAATCACATAATGTTAGCCATCTTTATGTTGGCTCAGAGGAAAGGTTGGCATCTGTCAGCATCCCACCTTCACAGAGTAAGAAATGTGATGGCGGACTCTCTATCTCGGACAAAACCTCTAGAGACAAAGTGGTCTCTAGACGAAAAAATCATTCTCTTTCGTGCAGGATCAAGTCCCTGGACTTCAGGTGGATCTGTTTGCGACGAGTCTCAATAAAAAACTTCCCTGATATGTAGCACTGAATATGGATTAGGCAGCAGTGAGTACGGATGCGATGTCCCTGGATTGGAATCACTGGATGAGGATTTACCCGTTTCCACCGTTCAATCTCCTCATGAAGGTTCTGGACAAGCCTCGATCGTTCACGGGACAGCGGCCCTGGTTGCTCCTCTGTGGCTGAAGAGTAGCTAGTTTCCCATGGGGACAGTATTGAACCCCAAGTTAGTGCCGATGCCCAATCCGATTTTGTCCTAGGAGGTATAGCGAAAGATTGTCTATGCTTCATCATGGAGAACGAACAATCTTCATCTCATGATTTTTTTGCCTTAGCTCTGGAAAAGAGATTTCAAATTTAACGTGACAAGTTGGAGTTTGCAGAAAATCATAAAACTTCCACTACTATGACCCAGTATGAAACGTTGTGATAGAAATGGGTCAAATACGTCAAGGACAAAAATCCAGATTCAATTACCATGGATTTTTGCTTATGTTTTTTTATTGACTTACCTGCGCCGGGTATAGCTTCCTCCACGATCTCCTCGTACGAGTCGGCCCCTGCTAGACCTATTCTATACGCCTTTAATATCGATTTTAACTCTGATTTCTTCAATGAAATACCGAAGGCTTGTGCAAGGTTGCGACCTTCGGCTCCGCCGAAACCTATCTCTTGGTCTTTGGACAAAGTTTTACAATTTGCTTCGGATATTGACAATCAAATGGCTTCTATTCGTGATCTGACTCAAAAGGTATCGTGTTAGTGATATTGTGGCTCTCTCTAGAGACGAGAGTCACATTGAATTTGTGGATAATGGTGAGGTTAATTTATACCCTGATCCCGCTTTTCTAGCTGAGAATGAACTTCCCTCTAAACGTTGGGGTCCATGGAAAATAGTTCCCCTAGCAAGTGATCCCTCCTTGTGTCCAGTGCAGAGCCTAAAAGTTTATTTATTAACTTAAGAACAGTGCTGTTTAAAGGTGGTCAATTATTTAAGGGGGAAACGGTGGGATAGGATTTGTCTTTGAAACAGTTAAGAGCAAAGATTACTTATTTTATAAGAAGAGCGGACCTGGCTAGTATGCCATTGGGTCATGACCCTATGAAAGTGGCTTCATCTCCAAATTTCTTCCAGTACATGTCCTTTGAGGAACTACAGGCATATATAGGTTGGAAGTCCACTAGGGTATTCTTCAGGCATTATCTGAAACAATTGGAAGAGATACATCATTTTGTGGTGGCTGCGGAAGTGTTATCAAACCCGCTGCATTGACATAGCCCTCAAGTGCGTCCTAGGGCACTCCTCCAGCCTATTTCTTATAATGAGTAAACAGTGAGTTTTTGTTTCAGGATCATTGAAACTTTAATTTTTCAGGATTCATTAGTTTATCTCTGACATAATTTTGTACCTGTATAGCTATAGTCTAACTGTCTTAGTGTTGATTAGACTATAGCTCAATTTATTTGTTTACTTGTATGATTTTGTCTTTATCAATTGATTTAATTTATCATAAGTTCCCTACGGTGTCTTATGTCATGTTTTTGATGTTCCCCTAATGTTACCTTTTGTATGGGTATGGTAGGGATGTATTATTTGATACAAACACATTTCCTTTATGCCAGTAATGTTATTTAATTATTATTCTTTGCTCTGATTCTTGTAAATAAAAGACTGTGATCTTTTGCATGCCTTTTATTTTTAGCCCTATTTTTATTTTTAGTGGCAATAAAATTAGTGTGCCTATTGATTATTATCCTTCCTGAACAGGCTTGTTTAAAATATTTATCAGTATTTGTTCCGTACGTTTTACTTACTGAGCCTACGTTAGTTTTGGTTATCTTACATATCACCACTACAATTGGATGCCTTTCCTATGGTGGAAGGCGTTCCTTTGGACTTGTTCTGCCTCCCTGACAGGCCATCATACATATCAATACAGCTTCATTATTGTTCTGGAATAAAGGTTTGAGATTGATACCTATGCTTTGACGGAGTAATCCGGCTAGCGCATTTCGGTAGTGGAACCTTTCATCAAGGCCTCCTACCGACTAATAGGTAATTCTCTGGTACACTTCCATCAGGACGACATGGCTCTAGCACAAAAAAAACGGATTTTGATGTAGGAAAAATCTATTTTTGGGTGAGATAGCCATGTCGTCCTGATAGCCCACCCTTTATGTCGTCCCTACCCGATTCCTCGTAGAATGCTCCTTTTTTCACTGTAGTTACGCTGCGATGTGAAATGGGGCACCAGAGATTTACGAGGGCACCGTAAGGTGAGAGGATATGTAACGGCTCCTCCTTATCCTTTCCCTTAGTTGATTAGACTGGGTAAAGTCTATTGGTGGTGCAGATATCTATGGCTATCTTCGGATACGTCCCTGATTATACACGATATCTTCGGATAGTCGTTCCGGGGGTTAGAACCCTGTGATATCTTACGGTAATGCTCTTGTAATATCACTCGCAGAAATATTATACAGTAGGAAACTACCGAAGGGAACTTCCATCAGGACGACATGGCTATCTCACCCAAAAATATATTTTTCCTTCGTCAAAATATTATTATTATTATTATTATTATTATTATTATTATTATTATTATTATTATTATTATTATTATTATCATCATCATCATCATTATTATTATTATTATTATTATTATTATTATTATCATCATCAATTACTAAGTTACAACCATAGTTGGAAAAGCAGGATGCTATAAGCCAAGGGGCTCCAACAGGGAAAATAGCCCAGAGAGGAAAGGAAACAAGGAAAAATAGATGTTTTAAGAATAGTAACAACATTGAAATAATTATCTACTATATAAACTATAAAAACTTCAACAAAACAAGAGGAAGCGAAACAAGATAGAAAAGTGGGGCCGAGTGTACCCTCAGGCAAGAGAACTCTAACCCAAGACAGCTGTTTTTCTATTCCTGTGGGAGGATGAGTTTATAGAAGTGTGCTTTTGAGTTGGTGATTGGTATGATCCCCTTGAGGATATTGATTAGCATTAGCAACAATTCATGAATCTGTTAGACCTACAGGTTGCAGGATACCAACTTTTAAAACATAGACCACCAGAATTTCTAGAAGGAGTTTCTAAAACATTGCCTTACTTTTAACAAGGTGTTAGGCATTCGTTTTGACACAATTTGATATCGGTGGGTATAATAGATTCAATAGAGATTAAACGCAGGCATAATAGTAAGGGTATGGCACTGTCATAAGAAATCTTCCAGATACTGCAGAATTAAAATGACGCTGAACGAGACCGGAATATATATATATATATATATATATATATATATATATATATATATATATATATATATATATATATATATATGCGTATATATAAATAATACATACATATATATAAATAAATATATATATATATATATATATATATATATATATATATATATATATATATATATGCGTATATATAATCTATACATATATATAAATAAATAAATATATATATATATATATATATATATATATATATATATATGTATGTATATATATATATATATGTATATATATATATATATATATATATATATATATTTATACTGTATATATATGAATTTATATATATATATATATATATATATATATATATATATATATATATATATATATATATATATATATATATATATATATAACATCGACCCAACATAAAAGTGGGAAAAGATGCAGACAAAGAAGATATCTATATCTATGTATATATATATATATATATATATATATATATATATATATATATATATATATATATATATATATATATATGTATATATATATATATATATATATATATATATATATATATATATATATATATATACATGTATATATATATATATATGTATATACATGTATATATACAGTATGTGTGTTTATATATGCATGTATATATATATATATATATATATATATATATATATATATATATATATATATATATATATATATATATATATATATAAATGTGTCTATATATATAGGAATTGTATGTTAAAATTTTACTATGGCCATTCTCGTTCATGGTAGCTTTGAATTAATTTTTTTTCAATTTCTTTTATTTCCTTTCTATATCTTTGTTTAGGTCTACCAATCTGTATATTTGTTTCTGCACTTTAATATTCCCAAGATGTTATAACTACCAATTTGGCAAGTTCATTTCATGTTGATATCAACAGAAGCTATAAAAACTATTGTAAATGAGCATTGCATATATGCCTCGCATAGCAATGGAAATGAACTAATTTCCCGTAAGTACCTTAAATAACATCCGCTGGGTACTTTACTTGTATGAAGGGCTGTCATAGAAGTAAGTTTTGTATAGAGTTTGCATAATATTTGCATGGACTGCAATATGCATATCATTGCTATAATCTGCATATTAATGTATTTAGGGTAACATATTTTCCGTGTGAAATTTTAGCAGGATCCGTCTTTCAAAAAAATAATCCTACGACACAAAAATTATTATTATTATTATTATTATTATTATTATTATTATTATTATTATTATTATTATTATTATTATTATTATTATTAGCTAAGCTACAACCTAGTTGAAAAAGAAGCTGCTATAATGGCAAGGGCTTCAGCAGGGAAAAATAGCCCAGTAAGGAAAGGAAAAAAGGAAATGAATAAACTACTAGGGAAGTAACGAATAATTAATATTCAATATCTTAAGATCAGTAACAATATTAGAATAGATCTTTCATTTATAAAAGATCTATATCGAGAAAGTTTCCTCTTCTTCAGATTCATTGTCATTAATTTACAAAAGAAAGTTTGCCTGACTAGTACAGTGGTATCTTGTTTGCCTAGCATTCGCATGGCAGCAGGTCGATCCCCGCCAGGGACCGTGAGTTTAAGCTGTTTACTGGGAGGCCACTGCTGTGGTAGGGCTCCACAGTGGGGAGTTGGGCTTACCCGGCTGACGTTCTGGTGAGCATCTATTCTGATGGAACTGGAACTGAAAACAGACGCCTTTAACCTTTTAAGCTTTATATCTAGGAAAGTAGTTTCTAGTACCTTTTAGATGAAATTCTCCTCATTATGTAAATTTGCTCATCCCCTTCTGCATGAATAAGCTAAAACTGTTCTCTCTATCTCGCCCAATCACTGTTGTCTGGTTATTCACTCTGTGGGTCTTCGAAGATTATCTTGTACTGTTGATGTCTTTTAAACCTATTTACACCTTTATAATTAAAATTTATCTTCTATTGATTCTATCTTCATTTATTATTGTTGTTGGTGGAACATTAGTCACTTCACAATTTGATTTTTTTTATTCTTCTTAGATGTTCTAATCCTTGCTACTACTACCATCAACATCTTTGCTTACTTCCATTATTTATATATATATATATATATATATATATATATATATATATATATATATATATATATATATATTTATACTTATATATATATATATATATATACATATATATATATATATATATATATATATATATATATATATATATATATATATATATATATATATATATATATAGTGTGTGTGTGTGTGTGTGTGTGTGTGTACATATTGATTATTTGTCACTAACGCACGTGACTTTGACAGGTGTAAATATCAACCATGAATGGGATATTATATCTAATTTTAATCTTGGGAATATAAATTCTTTAAAAATTCTGTCTATGATAAAGGCTTCTGGTTGGGCAAGGACTCGAACCTATGCCTCTGAGTCGAAACAGTCAGTAGACTCTATCGATGTAACATCTCTCTTGATGGCTCATTGGTATGGTCTACTCTTTGGGATTGTTTCGACTTGGAGGTATAGGTTCGAGTTGTTCAACTGAGGATGGAAAAGAGAAACGATGAAATTGATGTTGTGATATAATTTTATTGCAGATTACCTCATGTATTGCTTAGATCCAATGTAACCCCCCCCCCCCCTTGAAGACTAAAAACATATCACCTGTATTATAGATTATATACATATATATATATATATATATATATATATATATATATATATATATATATATATATATATATACATATATATATATATATATATATATATATATATATATATATATATATATATATATATATATATATATATTGTATATATATATATATATATATATATATATATATATATATATATATATATATACACAAACACACACACACACATATATGTATATATATATATATATATATATATATATATATATATATATATATATATATATATATATATATCACATTTACATCATCCATTCTTATATATTCATGAAAGATTATGAACTCCCTTGTAAGCTTTGTTTTTTTTTCTAAAGAGAACCATTATCTATTATACAATCAGCAACCGAGGCAAATATTTCAATTCCCTGCGATCGGTATCTTTAATTCATAAATTAATATTTCAGTTCGTTATAAGTCTCCTGATATTTCTATAGATATTTCTTTATTAGAAAATCTCCAGTTTTGAATCATTGATGGGGAGGACACTGACAGCGTATTTTTTAGCCTGCTTCATTGAATTATTTCGAAACCATAATTGACATGGCCAAGGTTTCAGGATTTTTTTTTTTTTTTTTTTTTTTTTTTTTTTTTTGATAAACCAGCTCATGGTAGGCTTGACAAAATGCCATCTGTTATTACAGAGACAATATTGTGAGGGACGCGAATTATAAATGGACATCTTACCGCAGTAATTTCGTTAAAAATAAAATAAATTAAAAGATGAAAACTTGGATGAAAACATGACACGTTTCTTAATTGGCATTTTTTCCTTTCATGCTGTTTTCATGATCCAATTTAGTATTGAGTCTATATTAGGTAGAATAATGTTGATTCCTGTTAAAAAAATTGCAAATTATTGATAGAAACTTTAACAGCAATTTCGTAAAAAAAGAAAAAGAATAAAAAAATAAAAAATAAGGGACGCTTGTATTGAGAAACACGACACTTTTCGCAATTAGTATATTTTTCCTTCTTGCTGCCCTCATGATCCAATTTAATACCGAGTCTAGATTACATAGAAATATTTTTATTATGGTAAAGAAACTTTTTTAACGACATCTTCATGCATCAGCGTATGATAATAGTAGATGAAGTAACGAAATATCTCAGTTATCGGATATTATTGAATTATTTCCATTTGGTATTGATGTCAGTTTTGTATAAATGTACGTCATATAAAAAACCTTTTATGTAACAACAGATTTATATGGGGTTGTCGTTGCCCATTGGTAACGTCCCTGCTTGGTAATCGCCAGACTGGGGTTCGAGTCGCGCTGAAACTCGTTAGTTCCTTTAGTATCTACAACCTCCCCATCCTAACGAGTTAAAGATGGGGTATTTGGGGGAGCCTATAGGTCTACCTGCTGAGTCATCAGCAGCCATTGCTTGGCCCTCCCTGGTCCTAGCTTGGATGGAGAGGGTCTTGGGCGTTAATCATATGGATATATGGTCAGTCTCTAGGGTATTGTCCTGCTAACTATGGCATTGTCATTGCCCCTTGTCTCTGCCATTCACGAATGACCTTTAAACCTTTAAACAATGACCAGAATATGATTTTGATCCATTTAGGTGAGAGTATCCCTGAGCTGTCTCGTTGCCAAATGTAATTGTCAGGTATTATGTTTGTAATGAGTAAGACGACCTTTTGTTGCCTGCATGACATTATTGCAAAATTAGCTGGTTTCGCGTTCATTGTCATAATGCATGCTTTTCTTTATTCCAGCTTGTCCTGTGATATTAGTATTATTATTATTATTATTATTATTATTTTTATTATTATTATTATTATTATTATTATTATTATTATTATTATTATTATTATTATTATTATTTTATTTTTCCCTTTTTTAATTTGTTATTTCTTAATGATGTGATCTAATCTCTACTGCAGATAAGGGGGTAAGAAATTTGGTTTCAGTATTCATTAAAACTTGATATCCGTCTTTTTCTGATTCATACTATTGTGCAATGATTGGAAGGATAACGATAATATAAGAAATAATCTTTAAGTAGGTTTTTCGTTTATCTTTATATGTACTTTGACGCTGCTGCAAAAAATTGTTTCGACATCATCGCTGTTGGCCGAGTCGTGCATTTTTGGTGGCATGTCGATCTGACCTGGTTGCTGGAATTGTGGTATGATTTTGATGTCGTGCGTGTTTTTGTTTTTATACTTCTCAAGTTTTTACTTCTATATCTATCTTTTCAGTTTGTTTTTATTTATTTATCTATATTTTCATTTGGTTTTTATTTTCTAATCTATCTTTTCATTATAGTGGAAGCTAGGTGTTTGGCATTTGTTCACATATTTAAGATTTGTGTTGGGAGTTTAAAGGTTTAAAGGCCACTCATAAATGGCAGAAGCAAGGGACAGTGACATTGCCCTATCGAGCAGAACAATGCCCTAGAGACTGACAATATATACATATATCCATCGCCAAAACCCCCTCTCCACCCAAGCTAAAACCAAGGAGGGCGAGGCAATGGCTTTTGATGACTCAGCGGATAGACCTACAGGCTCCCCCAAACCCTACATCCTTAGCTCACAAGGATGGTTAGTTTGCAAAGACCAAAGGAACTAGCGAGTTTGAGGGGTACTCGAACCCCAGTCTGGTAATCACCAGGCAAGGACTCTACCACGAGGGCACAACAACCCTAAGTAGGAATAAGGATAAGACGAGCTCCTGAACGACTTTATTTAGCGACAACACAGGTATCTATAGGCTCCCAAGGGCTCACATAAGGGTGGCAATTGCACGTGTGCATTCAAAGGCTTTCGTATCTCTAAAAAAGTAAAACTATTTCAACAATCACGAGATCACCAATTAGACCAGGAAGAAACGAAGACATAAATAAATGAAGGAGACTAACGAACAAAGGGACGTTGGGTAGCGAGTGTACATCACCTAAACAATTGGTGCTTCTTCCCCCAACCACAACTAAGAGAAAGTCAAGAGGAAAGAGGGAATAATAGAATATTCAGATGCAACGAAGGAAGAGGAGAGAATGTGAAAATTTTCCCTGGAGAATCCCAGTTGTTTCAGTTTGCATTCCTCAAGACACTCATCCATTTTTATTTACTTCGTTTTGCCTTTAGGTTCTGTGAAATTTATGAAAATAGAATGACCCTTTGGAACTCCCAGTATCGAAAGATAAGGGTTTCTTTTTTGTTTTGTTTATGGAAAACGTAGTCTTCATATACCTGTACGTTTATGCTTACATTTATTTTATAAATGCTTTATATATTCAAGTGTATTTTTCTAAAGACACTATCGTATTATTATTATTATTATTATTATTATTATTATTATTATTATTATTATTATTATTATTATTATTATTATTATTATTAGCTAAGCAACAACCCTGTTTAAAAAAGCAGGATACTATAAGCCCAAAGAGCTCCAACAAGGAGGTAATAAACTACAGCAGAAGTAATGAACAATTAAAATAAATTATTCTTAAGAACAGTAACAATATTAAAATAGATATATCATGTATGGAGTTTTATACTTAATTATTCATTGGAATATGCAAAAAAAAAAAAAAAAAAAAAAATCATCACCGGAGGTATGAAATAAATGACAATATACCAGTTTTTTTTCTCTTAAAAAAAAGTTCAGGGTATAATGTAAATGGAAAGTGAAGTCTTTAGGTTAAAGTTTGGCAACAAATAAAGGAGTTCTATGATATTCATACGGCCAAACTCCTTTACTTTGTGGTCGGGAAGTTCGTATGATTGGCCTTGATTTTAGTGCTGCTTTTGACCGTGTTAATCATGAGGCCCTTGTTTTCAAACTGAAACAGTTGGGAGTGGGTAGGTCGTTTCTTAGCATTATTATTGATTTTTTAAGTAATAGATCTCAAAGAGTTGTTGTAGATGGGCACCATAGTGATTATAGGAATGTGATATCCGGTGTTCCACAGGGTAGTGTTCTTGGCCCATTACTTTTCATACTATATACACATGACATGTGGTTTGGCCTAGAAAACAAGCTTGTTGCATATGCAGATGATGCTACTCTCTTTGCATCAATTCCATCCCCTGAATGTAGATCTAGGGTTGGTGAATCCCTTAATAGAGATTTAGCTAGAATTAGTGCATGGTGCAAATTATGGGGTATGAAGTTGAATCCTAACAAAACTCAAAGTATGATTGTAAGTAGGTCAAGGACGGTGGCTCCTCAACATCCGGATCTCAGTATTGATAATGTTTCTTTAAATATGTATGACTCTTTCAAAATTTTAGGTGTGATTCTCGACAGTAAATTTACTTTTGAGAAACACATAATGTCTGTGTCTTCTTCAATTGCACAAAAAATAGGCTTATTGAGAAAGTCTTTCAAGATTTTCGGTGATCAATCTATTCTGAAGAAGTGTTTTAATTCTTTCATTCTACCTTGTTTTGAGTATTGTTCTCCTGTCTGGTCTTCAGCTGCTGATTCTCATCTTAATTTGTTGGACAGAAACTTACGGTCTATTAAATTTCTTATTCCTGATCTAGATATTAATCTCTGGCACCGTCGTTCAATTAGTTCATTATGCATGTTGCATAAGATTTTTCATAACTCTGACCATCCTTTACATTCAGATCTCCCTGGACAATTCTATCCTGTTCGTAATACTAGGCAGGCAGGTAATTCTAATAGCCAGGCCTTCTCCATCACGAGGCTCAATACTACGCAGTACTCTAGGAGTTTTATTCCAGCTGTTACCAAGTTGTGGAATGATCTTCCTAATCGGGTGGTTGAATCAGTAGAACTTCAAAAGTTCAAAGTTGGAGCAAATGCTTTTTTGTTGACCAGGCGGACATGAGTCTTTTTGTAGTTTATTTATGACATGTTTGTTTTTGATGTTGTTAATAGTTTATATATGACATGTCTGTTTTGACGTTGTTACTTATTTTAGAATTATTTATTGTTAATTTCTTCTCTTCATTTATTTATTTCCTTATTTCCTTTCCTCACTGGGCTATTTTTCCCTGTTGGAGCCCCTGGGCTTATAGCATCTTGCTTTTCCAACTAGGTTGTAGCTTGGATAGTAATAATAATAATAATAATAATTTGTCTCCAATTATAATCAGTTTCGATCTTTATATCCTCACCATCTCCTATGCCTATTGACGCAAAGGGCCTCGATTAGATTTCGACAGTCGTCTCTATTTTGAGCCTTCAATTCAATTCTTCTCCTTTCATCATATCCTACTTCGCGCTTCATAGTCCTCAGCCATATAGGTCTGGGTCTTCAAATTCCTCTAGCGCCTAAAGGAGCCCAACTGAACGTTTGGTGAACTAATCTCTCCTGTCGGGGGGG
>NC_090731.1:28695162-28712662 GCF_036898095.1 Palaemon carinicauda | reverse complement strand
ACTCCGATAAACTCGAATCAATGAATTATGGAAACAGAGAAGGAATGGTATATGCATACAAGGGACTTAATAACGAGACAATCACAAACAAGGAAGCAATTAAAGACCTTGGTGTAATTTTAAATAGGAATATGTTATGCAACGACCAAATAGCAACACTGTTAGCTAAATGTAAAGCAAAAATGGGAATGTTATTCAGACACTTTAAAACAAGAAAAGCTGAACGCATGATTATGCTTTACAAAACTTATGTACGTAGTACACTCGAGTACTGCAATGTGATATGGTACCCACACCACCAAAAGGATATTGCACAAATAGAGAGTGTACAAAGGTCCTATACTGCTAGAATAGAAGAAGTTAAGGACCTTGACTACTGGGAAAGATTGCAAATTTTAAAATTATACAGTCTAGAAAGGAGAAGAGAACGCTACATGATAATACAAGCATGGAAGCAAATAGAAGGAATTACTGAAAACATCATGGAGCTTAAAATATCAGAAAGAGCAAGCCGAGGTAGATTATTAGTGCCAAAAAATATTCCAGGTAAACTAAGAAAGGCGCACAGGACATTAATCCACTACGCACCAGCATCGATAATGCAGCGACTATTTAATGAGCAGCCAGCTCATCTAAGAAACATATCAGGAGTGAGCGTAGATGTGTTTAAGAATGAGCTCGATAAATACCTAAGATGCATCCCAGACCATCCAAGACTGGAAGATGCAAAATACACCGGAAGATGCATTAGCAACTCTCTGGTGGATATACGAGGTGCCTCACACTGAGGGACCTGGGGGAACCCAAACAAAAAATAAGGCAATAAGGCTCTCTCTCTCTCTCTCCTCTCTCTCTCTCTCTCTCTCTGAGTTGTATTTGTGTGCCGGTGAAGTGAACACTTGTGCGTCCCTAAAAATATCCTGATTTAATGCGGATAACAAAAAGGCTATCGAGTGAAATATAGCTACAAGTTTTCGTGAATAGTCGGTGATTAGTTTGAGGGCAGAAAAGTGAGATAAATCGTCGGCATAGGATAGTTATCTTGTGAATTAATAAAAATCTGATCAAGATGGCATTGTATAACACAGGCAACTCGTGGAGAGACATCGCTGGAGTCAGCAAAGGCAAATTTCATGAGTTGGCGAAACAGGAGCTCGACCGATTGACAACAGATGTCACTAACAACTCCTACCAGTGTGACGGAAAAATATTCGCAGACATATTGAAACAATATGATCCAATAGACTGGAACAAATCTGCAGAAAACATCAGTAAAATAATTGAAGAAATTCCAAAGAAGATCCAAGTGATAAAGACACTTATAAAGAAGGTCTACATCAATCAACACATTCCATCAAAGAACAATAACAAGTCCAATATGGTGAATATGCTGATTGATGCATTGGGAAAAAGAATGCCAAAATGGTGTAATACATGTAAGATATGGTATTCCATTAATAATCCTCAACAACTGATTAGAAAATGTAATGCCTGTAATGTTCCAACACACCCCACATGTGCTGAAATACAGCCAAAAATAAAAAATAAAGACACAAAGGTATTCTGCTCAACATGCTTAGTCTGGATAGAAAATATAATTAAGTCGAGACTAAAGCTGCAAATAGTTGAAGAAGAAGAAGAAGAAGAAGAAGAAGAAGAAGAGAAAAATGAACAGGATATGTGTAAGGATGCAGAGGAAATCATTGATATAACTTATGATGCCATCCAACAACATACTTATGAAGAAATAAATTATCAGATGGAAACAAATAATCGACCCAAGAGACTCTACCCGGACCTACATACTTTTAGGGAAGAGCAAGAACAAGAAAAAAAGAAAAGAAAGATATAGTCTGTAATAGGCTGAAAAGAGGGAATTGCAAATTTGGCAAAAGATGCTACTACAAGCATCCAAAGATATGCCATAATTATGAAATATATGGTAAATGTGCGTATTTAGACGGATATGGAGACGAATGCAGAGATCTCCATCCAAAAATATGCAAAACCCTAAAAGAAGGAAAAGGATGCAGTTTTAACAAAAAAATGTCGATATATGCATCCTGCAACTATGAATGAGAGTAAGAAAACTCAGCAAACTGAAAAGAAAAACAAAAATGAAACAAAAAAAGAAACAAAAAACCAGGCTGCGTATATACCGCACTATGCACCAAAAAAGGCCTGTCAACCTAAATCTCCACAAATAGAACCCAACTACAAAGAATGCATATATAATGCCAGGGGTTGGTGCAGATATGGGGATAATTGCAGGTTTACACACAAAAATAAGTATGAAGGCGAAAGAACAAATATTATGGAAAAGTTGGATTTTTTAATGGCAGAATTCCGAGAAATGAAGAAAAGAACATCATATCAGAACAGGAAGGAAGCATGGGAGAATCCATATTATTACCAATATTAAATAATGGAAATGAAACACAAACCATAATAGTGATGAATGCACAGGGTTTAGTCACGAGTAACTCTAAAAGGAAAATAGAGTTCCTAGAAGAACTAACCTAAATTGAAAAAATAGATATATTAAATATAAGTGAAACATGGTATTCCCAAGAGACTGGCAGTGATGACCAGATAAAGGGTTTCCAAACTTATAGATCAGACAGAAAAAATAGGAATCAAAGGGGAACCGCAATATATGGAAGAGACATAAATCAAGGAAAAGTCTGTGAAAAATACAGCAACACAGAATGTGAATTGATTGCGGTAGAATTTGAATTTGAAAAACTAGTGAATATTGTAGTTTACAGACCCCCAAATACTAAGGAGTTTGATATAATAATAGAAAAAATAGATGATATATGTAGAAACCATAAAGACTGGAATATACTCCTATCCGGAGATTTTAACTTTCCTTTCGTGGATTGGAAAGAACGGATAGAAGAAAGTGGTTGTATGTATACATATAAAAAAGAGAGTAATAGTAGCGCAAAAGATAAGAGGCAATTTGAAAAGCTTCAAGATATGCTATTAGAACATAATATGCAACAAATAAACCACATTCCAACAAGAAAGGAAAATGTCCTAGATCTAGTATTTGTGAATGAGGTGAATTATGTTAAAGAAATAATAGTGTATAACACGGGAATTTCAGACCACAATGTCATAGAATTGATAGTTCATTCCAAAGCAAGTGATCACAGAATCAATAAAAGCACAAAACTTTGGGAAGGATATGGAAAATATAATTTTTACAATAAGAATATAAAATGGTCAGAAATAAATGAAGAACTGAATAAAGAATGGAAAAATGTATTTATAAGTGATAATATACAGGTAAATACGGACATACTGTACAAAATACTGGAGAAAATTGTTGAAAAATATGTACCGAAAAAAAACAATAAACAAAAGACGTGCATACCAAGAGACAGAAGGATCTTATTTCAGAAAATTAGAAAGTGGAAGAAAAATCTTGCAAAAGAAAAAAATGTGTGGAAAATGAGGGAAATAAAATGTAAGATAGAAAATGCAGAACAAAAGATTACACAGTCGAAAGAAAATGAAAAAAGGGACTTAGAAGAAAGGACACTTCAAATATAAAAAGAAACCCCAAAGTACTTTACTCCTATGCAAAAAAGATGAATAAAAGGAGAATAGAAATAGGCCCTCTAAGAATTGAAGGACGGCTAACGAATGAAAAAAAGGAAATATGCAACATATTAGCAGAAAAATATAAGAGTGAGTTCACGCCAAGAATTGCGAATGAGAATAATGAAACAAAAATGAGAGAAGAAAATGTTGAATATCTAACGGATATAGATATTAATGAAGCAGATATTGTCAAGGCTATAAACGAAATTAAAAATGGATCGGCATCCGGACCAGATGGAGTTCCAGCGATTTTGTTAAAAAAAACTGCAAACACTATCGCGAAGCCGCTTGCAATACTGCTAAGACAGAGTGTAGATATGAGCGAGATATATGTTAAACATAAATTAGCTTATATAACCCCTATCTTCAAAAGTGGATCAAGACTAGAGGCAAGCAATTATAGACCTGTTAGTCTAACATCACATATTATGAAAGTGTATGAGAGGGTAATAAAAAAGAAAATAATGAACCATTTGGTCAAAAATAATTTGTTTAATATGGGTCAACACGGTTTCATACCTGGAAAAAGTACACAGACCCAACTGATAGCACACTATGAAAACATATACAATAATATGATAAATGAAAAAGACACAGATGTGATCTATCTAGATTTTGCAAAAGCCTTTGACAAGGTAGACCATAACATATTGGAGAAAAAAATGAGAAAGCATAATATTGTGGGAAAGATAGGAAAATGGGTAAAAGAATTCCTGCAAAACAGAAAACAGATAGTGGTTGCAAATGACGAGAAATCAGATGAAGCCCAGGTAATATCTGGTGTGCCCCAAGGTACGGTATTAGCTGCACTGCTGTTTGTTATTATGATCTCAGACATAGACTGTGATGTTGAAAACTCCGTAGTGAGAAGTTTCGCCGATGACACAAGAATAAGTAGAGAAATTACTTGTGATGAAGATAGGAACTCACTACAAAGAGATCTAAACAAAATATATGAATGGGCGGAGATAAATAGGATGGTATTTAACTCCGATAAATTCGAATCAATAAATTATGGAAACAGAGAAGGAATGGTGTATGCATACAAGGGACCTAATAATGAGACAATCACAAACAAGGAAGCAATTAAAGACCTTGGTGTAATTTTAAATAGGAATATGTTATGCAACGACCAAATAGCAACACTGTTGGCTAAATGTAAAGCAAAAATGGGAATGTTATTCAGACGCTTTAAAACAAGAAAAGCTGAACACATGATTATGCTTTACAAAACTTATGTGCGTAGTACACTCGAGTGCTGCAATGTGATATGGTACCCACACTACCAAAAGGATATTGCGCAATTAGAGAGTGTACAAAGGTCCTATACTGCTAGAATAGAAGAAGTTAAGGACCTTGACTACTGGGAAAGACTGCAATTTTTAAAACTATACAGTCAAGAAAGGAGAAGAGAACGCTACATGATAATACAAGCATGGAAGCAAATAGAAGGAATTGCTGAAAACATCATGGAGCTTAAAATATCAGAAAGAGCAAGCCGAGGTAGATTAGTAGTGCCAAAAAGCATTCCAGGTAAACTGAGAAAGGCGCACAGGACATTAATCCACTACGCACCAGCATCGATAATGCAGCGACTATTTAATGTGCTGCCAGCTCATCTAAGAAACATATCAGGAGTGAGCGTAGATGTGTTTAAGAATGAGCTCGATAAATACCTAAGATGCATCCCAGACCATCCAAGACTGGAAGATGCAAAATACACCGGAAGATGCATTAGCAACTCTCTGGTGGATATACGAGGTGCCTCACACTGAGGGAACTGGGGGAACCCAAACAAACAATAAGGCAATAAGGCTCTAGCATTGGAAAGACCTTCGTTGAATTTTTTGGCCCAAGTCTCTCACTGGGGTCCTACCAGAAGCCTATACGACATGGCACTAATGTGAATTTGTTGATGAAGAGACCCGGCACTTCCGGTGAAGAGTAAATATTCTCAATATTTGTAATCGAGCCTTTTTCATGTTTTTTTTTATTGTTCTTTTATTGAATTTATTATTATTACTATTATTATTGTTATTATTATTTTTGTTGTTACTGTTACCATTATTATTACTATTATTATTATAGTTATCAATATTACCATTAGTATTACTGTTATTATAATCCTTATTATTTTCATTACTCAAAATTCATAGAGGAGGTAATATGTTTATTCATGTCCGGAAGAAGTCTTGGATATATATTCGACTATCTTGGTTTTCAGGTAACTTCTACTTCTTAAAGAAACTTGTATTACTATTTTTATTATTATTATTATTATTATTATTATTATTATTATTATTATTATTAGCTAAGCTACAATCTAGTTGGAAAAGCAGGATGCTATAAGTCCGAGAGCTCCAACAGGGAAAATAGCCCAGTGAGGAAAGGAAGTAATGAAATAAATAAACAAATAACTAACGAAAACATAAATGGTCCCTGATACTAGTGCAATGCAGAAAAAAATGTCAACTTTTATAAGATAAAAAAAAAACTGATTCACTATTTCTTTGCTTCTCAATGTACTGTCAAGCCGAGTTCTAATGCTCGTAAATAAGTTGACTTCCTCTGAGTTATTATCCAAAATTCTAGCGTTTTTTGCCTCTACGTCGTAAGAATAGAAAAGTAACCTTAATTTTTATTATTGATATTATCATTATTATTATTATTATTATTATTATTATTATTATTATTATTATTATTATTATTATTATTATTATTATTATTATTATTATTATTATTATTATTATTATTATTATATTTTTCTTTGAAGCAAACCTTTAATCTTGGTAGGAAAAGCAGATATTACAAATCCAATGGTTCCAGCTGAGAAAGCATAAGCGAGGAAGGAAAACAGGGGAATAGAAAGTAAACTATTTATGAGTAATGGATAAGTAATAACGTTAAAATAGATCCATCAATTTATAAAATATAAAACAAGACAGAAAATCATTTTAAAAAGTTTGATCTTTTGAAGTTCCACCGATTCAAATGCCTGATTATGAAGATTATTCCACAATCTGGTCATGGCTGGAATCGAACTTCTAGAATTCTTTTTTGTATTGTGCTTTATGATGGTGAAGACATGAGTGTTACTATTAACTGCATATCTATACTCATTTTTTTTAATGAGGTGTATTTGCACTGACTCGGAGCGGTGCCCTTTTAACTCAGAAAAGCTTCCAGCTATCTGATTGGTTAGAATTATCTTGTCCAACCAATGAGCGATCAGGAAACTTTTCCGTGCTAAAAGGGCAACCCTGGGAGTCCGTGCAAATCTGGCTCACTAAAAAGAATTGACTATAGTTCTTCGTAAATTATGGGACACATTGGGAAGATTTGAGTGCAATTTTCTATCTGAATTATGAAGAATCGTTTTACATGTAATGTAGATGTCCCTTTGGCAGGACCAGAGAACATTTATTCTCATTGTCATTAAACTGTAAATGATTTCCATACATTAAGGGATTAGCAGCAGGTGCAATTCTTTATTAAAGCATCGTACTCGCACATTTTTCGTTTTGACTAATGTATCGTTTGGTACTTAGTCACTTAATTTACCCCTTTCCAGTGGTAAGTATTATAGTCCATTTGACACACACCTTCTTTTATATATATATATATATATATACATACACACACATATATATATATATATATATATATTGTATATATATATATATATATATATATACATACATACATTCATACGTATACATATATATACAGTATATGTATATATATATATATATATTTTTGGGCTCAAGCCATGGCGTCCTGATGGAAGGTTCCTTTTTGGTAGCTTCCTTGGGTATAAGACTACTAAGATATTCCCAGAGAATTTAACCACAGGTTATCACAGAATTCTAACTTCTGGAGCGAGTATCTCAAAGGTTTCCCTTTAAGACATCGTAATACAACAGGGGACGCGCATGTCTGAACGCGCCACATAGCTATCTTCACCCCGAACAGAGTTAATGCTTCGGTGTGTAAGGACTGAGAATAGCTGGGAGCCGTTCCACAGCTAATCTCACTCGTGGCTACTACTGATACTCGAGACGTAAACAAACGGACGCCATTGCTCTAATGACGTCACGCCCGTCTTCATCCTTTGTTTAGTAGCTGCCCTACTTAGACGGATTTTCCCTGTGTTAACTTTATCGTTTTGCATCTTCGCTATGTCGTTACCTTCAGCCTCGCCTTCTTCTGGAAAGTTGAGTACAAGGTTCCAGTATTGTTTAATTAAGCTCTGGCCGTAAAGTAAATATTACTTTTCGAGATAATTGCTGTTTTGTGGCAGAGCTGTGCCTCTACCGGACCCGCCATTTTATGGCGTCGTTGTTGTTATGCATGTCTTATTTAGTTAGCCACAACAACGTTTCCGGCATTATATACTAATCGAATACATTAGTTTATTTAGTCTTCATAGCTAGGAACTTTTATATCGTGTTTAGACGCTTTTTATCGGTCATCGATTGACCTCATACCAGTCGGCTACTATAGCCCCCAGGCCAGGAGCCTACATACAAGTGTTCATGCATGATTTATTAGTGATCCTAGACTAAGTTATGAAGATAGTGGCATTATTATTTTACAATACTTTTGACAGCGATGCAAATGTTTTCGCCTTCAGGGACCATATAGGGGATAGGCTAGTCAGTGACTCTTTCTAGCCTAACCTAATGTTAGGACCCCTATATGCTTCCTTCATCCCCTGCCTTGGCATTCCCTCTATTTAGCCTTGATTCCTTTCCTGAGTAAAGGGATTAATTGTCTAATAGAGTATATATCGCCTCTCTGTCCTCCCTAAAGGAATGAACCCCCTTTAGGGCTGCGTCCGAGAGTGAGGTTAGGCTAGCCTACCTCTATGGCTAGGATAGTCTATGACTTTCCTGCGATAGCGATATGTCTTCTTCCTTTCCTAGTTCAGGACTCTTAGCCCTGTTCTAGGTTAGGTTAGGAAGGTTTCTCTGTTCCATGCTGAAACTGTACTCTTGCACCGTTTTAGCTGATCTGCCTGATCTTAGGTTAGGGAGTGTCCTCCCTTTCCTTAGTGGCCGCTCTGGTACAGAAACCCTTCCTGGGAAGACTTCTCTCTTCTCCCTCCCCACCTATCTCTTGTATAGCCTAGCCTATGCTTAGGTTAGTTTATACTCATCTGTCCCCTGTCCTACAACTCCTCCTTAGGGTGGAAGAGTAGGGCTACCCGAGCTTCCTTGTGCAGTCCGCTCTGGTACATATACCTTCATAGTGTCCTATAAGGTTAGTTACCAGTATAGTTCTGCATATGGGAGTCTCCCCCCCCCCCTTGGGTGTTCCCTAGCCCTCCCTTGGGCTACCTTGCTCCCGGTCCCTAGTGACCCCTGCTCATGGATGTTAGAGCCTGCCTCTATCATGGGTACACCCCCTCAGGGAGGGGGAGGGATGTCTGGAATCCTGATGGTACTTCCTACATCCCTTCCCCCCTCCCCCCTGTCTCTCTCCCTATCCGGGTGCCGGTCTCTTGCCGCCTCTACTGTCGGCAATACCTGCCTCCTACTTGATGACTCTCCCTAACCTTGCCGCCAGCCCCCCGTGTACCGAGGGACTGCCGGCTGCCGCCGGCTACTACCGGCGGCTCTCCTACTCCTATCTAGTCGTCCGCTTGCCGGTCGACCGCCGGAGTGCCGGCATATACTGCCGGCAACCCGATACAGCCTTTACCATCCTTATCCCAGTCACCAACCTGGCATCCTCCGACTGCCGGAGCCACCGCTTCCTGCCGGCGTGCCGCCGTTGTGCCGGCGGCCGCCATCCTGGTATTTAACTGACTTTGAAAATTGTCTGTCCTAATGCCAGAATCTATGCTGGAGCGAGCTCCGGCATATCGGCGGCTTGCCGGATGCCCCGGAGGCGTCAAGAATACTTGCACCCCCTTACTGTAGCTATCATAAGACTATGATAGCCCTATATCGCAAACAGATAAGCTGCTTCTGCTATTAAGATCAGTACCTAGTACTGCTCTATTAGTGATCATGCTGTCTCTTTGCATTCTTCTAATTCCAGCATGCTATGTGCATCTTAGCGCGGCTGGTTGCCAGAAGCAGTTACCTTTTAAATGAGGCCTTCTGGCCCTTAACTGGGAACCGAATGAATTCGATCCCAATCTTGTCCTTGGTTTTTTCCATGGAATTCCAAAATACTTGGAATTCTAGGAAACTATATCCAGTGCCCTCGGTCACTTGGATTATCCAGGGACCAAGCTTATGGTAACCAGCCGGGCGAGATGCATGGAGCATGTTCTCCTTTACTATTTTCATTCTCTATGCATCACACCTTCTTTAAGTTAAAATTAATGATTAATATTAACTTAGTTTAAGAGCCATTCTTATGACTCCCCCATACTCATTTTCTCTTTCTTCCACAGGAGGAGCAGATGAAGTGTGATTTCGCCTTCTGCGCTGTGAAACGCCCGCAGTTTTACGGGCATACGGCTTGCAGGACTCACGCCCCTTGTGCAGACAAGAAAGGGGATTTGAAGTTTTGGAATCCACTGGATTGTACGGTCTGCCAGGCCCACCTAGTTGAGGCCTTCCATAACCCTCCTTCAGCGGAGGTTAGAGACATTTCTCGTGAAAAGCTGCGCAAGTGGGTGCGTGGCTTCCAGAAAAATGCTACCGGACCGTACCTGGCCACCGAAGAACTGAGGTCACTATTGTTCCCTAAGGCCTCCCCTGACTCAGTGGTACCCAAAGATGTGATCCCCACTGTCCAAATTACGGTGGAACCTGATGTGGTCATGGCTCAGTCCATGCACGAGTGTCGTTTGGATTCCGAGGATGATGAACAGATTTCAGACGTCTCGGAAGACACGGAGAAGACGCTTATGGCTCAAGGAGCCGAAGAGGACGAAGACAAGGTGGAGTACACCAAGTCGGAGCTAGAAGCTGCTCCCTCGTCCATCCCCCCTCCTACTCCTACACCGACGGAAATGTCTATTCCGTCTACCTCCTCGACTCCGGATCCTTCTTCTTCTACTCAAGAACTGATCCGGCTGATTAGAGCCGTCATGGACGACAGGCTGAAGGTCGATGATAGGATCCAGAGAGCCGAAGAAGATTTCGGTCAAGGATCTCCCCGCTTGCTCTCATGCCAACCCGTGGAGGTATGCAGAGCATATGGTTATTGCGACCGGCAGGATCTTTGTCAGTGATAAGATCGGCACGGTCCCTTTGGAAGATGTGGAGTTCTTCCCAAGCTTTGAGGCCTACCCGGACTGTTACGTCCGGCTTCGTTCCGAACCTGCCTCGAAGGAAGAGACCGAACCTAAGGAAGAGATAGTGTTCGATCTCACAAAGGCCCAGGCTATGCTAGCCTCCGCATTTAAGAGTAGAGGCTTTACCTGCTCTAAGCTTCCGGCATTGAGCAAGAAGCACCCTACGTACGTTGCACCTGACACTGCGGTTCTTCCATTCTTGGAAAAGGCCTTAGCTGCATGCCTTAAAGCGGCGGAAGAAGGGAAACCCTGCCCTGCACTGGAGGAGTGCAGACCCTTCTCCATCGTGACCCCCCCTGACGCTCGACACTGGAAAGATGTTCAGCATACTTTCGTCGTGGGAAGGCTCGATCCTGACGTCGCCGGACGTCAGTTTAATGAAGACCTCCCTAAGCTCAACGATCACCTCCTTCGCCGGGAACAAGACACGAAGGAGAGGCTTGCGGCATCTCTTTCTCATCAAGTCCAACTGGAAGTTATGGCCTGTGACACTAGAGTACCAGATCACTACATGGTACTCTCCAAATCCCACTTACTGACGGTAATGAAGGACTTGTACCACTTCATAAAGGCTCGAAGAGCCTGTCGTGAATTCGTGTTTGCCGGTGTCACCGTGAAACACGAACCCCGGAGGCTGATTTCCTCCAACATCTGGGGAAAGCACCTGTTTCCTTCTGACCTTGTGAAGGAAATAACTGACAGAGCCGCCACGGAGAATAGGAACCTTCTCCACAAGTGGGGCATGTCCAGGAAAAGGAAACCCTCTCAGGACGACGGACCTCAGCCTAAGAGGAAACCTCAAAAGTCAAAACCCCAGCAACGTCAGCAAAGACGTCAGTTTCCGGGACCCGCTACCTCCCAAGTGGTTGCCCAACCACAACAGACCTTTCAATTGGTCCCCCAACCGGTGTTGTCACAGTCACCGGTCTTCACCCCTGCCTTTGAGCAACCATCAACTACCTTTCATGCCAAAGGTAGAGGCTCATTCAGGGGTGCAAGCAGAGACGCATCTCGCCGTCCCTCCAGAGGTAGAGGAGGAAAGGGAGCTAGCGGCCGAGGCAACAAGTCCTCGGGACACCAGAAGCAATGAAGTGCTTCCGGTGGGAGGAAGACTCCGCCAATTCCAGGATCGTTGGACCTTCGATCCCTGGGCACACAGCATCATCAAGAACGGTCTAGGCTGGAGTTGGACGCAACCACCCCCAATCTTCCAGCAGTTCTTCCAGCAATCAACCCCCCTTCTGGAAGAATATGTTCTAGACCTCTTGAACAAGAAGGTGATAAGGAAGGTAAAGTCCACCAGGTTCCAAGGGAGACTGTTTTGTGTTCCCAAGAAGGACTCAGACAAACTCAGAGTCATTCTGGACTTATCCCCCCTCAACAAGTTCATAGAGAACAACAAATTCAAGATGCTGACGCTTCAACAAATAAGGACCCTTCTGCCTCAAGGTTCCTACACGTTCTCTATAGACCTGGCGGATGCCTACTGGCACATTCCAATGAACCATCACGCTTCCTCCTACCTAGGATTTCGACTCCAAAGGAAAAGCTACGCCTTCCGGGCCATGCCCTTCGGCCTCAATGTGGCCCCTCGGATCTTCACAAAACTGGCGGATGCCATAGTACAACAGCTCCGCCTAAGAAACGTCCAGGTGATGGCCTACCTCGACGACTGGCTAGTCTGGGCTCCATCGCCCGAAGAGTGTGCAAAGTCTTGCAACGAAGTTACCCAGTACCTAGAACACCTGGGATTCAAGATCAACGAGAAAAAATCTCGCCTCTCTCCAGCTCAGAAGTTTCAGTGGTTGGGAATCCACTGGAATCTTCAGTCACACCGCCTTTCCATCCCCCAGAAGAAAAGGAAGGAAATAGCAGGGTCTGTCAAGCGACTACTGAAATCCAAACGCATTTCATGACGACAGCAGGAACGAGTTCTAGGCTCTCTACAATTCGCCTCAGTGACAAACCCAGTGCTTCGTGCACAGCTAAAGGATGCCGCGGGAGTCTGGAGACGCTCGGCATCCATCGCTCGAAGAGACCTCAAGAGACGGCTTCCAAACAGACTACGACGCCTCCTAAAGCCGTGGTCGGAAGAAAAGGCCCTGAAAAGGTCCATTCCTCTCCAACACCCTCCTCCATCACTCAACATCCACACGGATGCCTCACTGGAAGGTTGGGGAGGTCACTCCCACCAGAAACAGGTTCAAGGTACCTGGTCTCCACTATTCAAGACGTTCCACATAAACATCTTGGAGGCCATGGCGGTCCTTCTAACTCTGAAGAAGTTATCCCCGCCGCCCTCGATCCACATCCGTCTAACCCTAGACAACTCGGTGGTAGTTCGTTGTCTCAATCGCCAAGGCTCAAGATCGCCCCATATAAATCAGGTGCTTCTCCCAATCTTCCGTCTGGCGGAGAAGAAGAAGTGGCACCTGTCTGCAGTTCACCTACAAGGATTCCGCAATGTGACAGCGGATGCTCTATCTCGGACAAACCCGATAGAGTCGGAATGGTCTCTAGACGCAAGATCGTTCTCCTTCATCTCTCACCAAGTCCCAGAACTTCAGATAGATCTCTTTGCAACGAGCGACAACAATCAACTTCCTCTGTACGTAGCCCCGTACGAGGACCCCAAAGCAGAAGCGGTGGACGCCATGTCACTGGACTGGAACAGGTGGTCCAAGATCTACCTGTTCCCTCCCACCAACCTTCTGTTGAAAGTCCTCTCCAAACTGAGAACCTTCAAAGGGACAGCGGCCCTAGTGGCTCCCAAGTGGCCCCGGAGCAACTGGTACCCCCTGGTCCTGGAGCTGCAGCCCAAGCTGATCCCTCTCCCGGGCCCAGTTCTCTCTCAACAAGTACAGAAGTCGACTGTCTTCGCTTCATCATCGAAAATCAAGGACCTTCATCTCATGATTTTCTCTCCCTTGCCGCAAAGAAGAGGTTTGGGATCTCGAAGAAAAGTCTAGACTTCCTAGAGGAATACAAGACCGAATCCACGAGACGGCAATATGAATCATCCTGGAGGAAATGGGTCTCCTTTGTCAAGGCAAAAAATCCTAAAGAAATCACAATTGATTTCTGTATGTCCTTCTTCATTCACCTTCATGGACAAGGATTAGCAGCCAATACGATTTCAACCTGCAAATCGGCCTTGGCTAGACCAATTCTATATGCTTTTCAAATTGATCTGTCCAACGACATCTTCAACAAACTACCAAAAGCATGTGCTCGCCTACGTCCAGCACCCCCTCCGAAACCGATCTCCTGGTCACTAGACAAGGTACTCCATTTCGCCTCCAACTTGGACAATGATTCATGCCCCCTCAAGGATCTGACTCAGAAAGTTATATTTTTATTTGCTCTCGCTTCGGGAGCTCGAGTCAGCGAAATAGTGGCATTATCAAGAGAAGAAGGACACATCCTGTTTACCGATTCAGGAGAAGTGACCCTCTCCCCTGATCCGACGTTTCTCGCTAAAAATGAATTACCCACCAAAAGATGGGGCCCTTGGAGAATATGCCCCCTGAAGGAGGATGTCTCTCTATGTCCAGTAGAGAGTCTCAAGGTCTATCTTCGCAGAACTTCGAACTTTGGTGGAGGCCAACTCTTCAAAGGAGAAACATCGGGCAGCGACCTGTCACTGAAACAATTAAGAGCGAAAATCACCTACTTCATTCGCAGAGCGGATCCGAACAGTACACCCGCTGGTCATGATCCTAGAAAAGTGGCATCTTCTCTGAATTTCTTTCAGAGCATGGACTTTGAAAGCCTTAAAAACTTCACGGGCTGGAAGTCCTCGCGAGTTTTCTTTAAACATTATGCGAAACAAGTGCACGAAGTCAAACATTTTGTGGTAGCCGCAGGTAGTGTTATGAAACCTGCACCTAACTCTGCGTAGAACAGTGAGTTACTTGGGACTCTAACTCTTCGGGTGCCTATGTTGACCCTCGAGCGATTCATAGTGATGTCTAAAAACACTTAGTGCTTTTATAACTGTTCTTATCCCAGGTGAAATGTCATAGTGTCACACAAGTGCCGCATGCCTTGAGCATGATGTGTTATTTAAAGACTTGCGTTCCTCGAGAACGAGTACCTACTAATATCCTGAAATTCCTTTTCAGATTCAAGAGCAAGCCTTTATTTCTATGTACATTATTATTACTGTAAATGAACTTTACTTTTGCTGTAAATTATTTAATTTCTGCATTGTGAAATAAAATTTCTATTTTATTACTTATGCGTCTCTTTCAGCTCCTACTTACTATGAAATACATACCTGTCATAGTTTTATTTATTCCTCCTTTCTTATGGTTATGAAGAATTTAAGATGTTTAATCCTAAATTATATTCACCCTGACTAAGTAAGGTTCCTACACGAATACTTACTTCTGATAACCAAGAGATGAACTCTATACACAGTGCCCAACCACCACTGGTCTAATTTCAGAATGTTCCTATACAAATACCAAACATTCCGCTTCATCTCTAAGTTCTTCAAGTTCTTCTCTCAGGATGAATAGCCCTTCAATACCACTTTGACGTCGGCTTAGCCCATGGGAACTTCCTGCCAAGGGGGGCAGGATACTTCGTTCCTATGGTTCTTTATCTAAGATTACTTTGCTGTTTTGTCAATGCCTAGGCACTTAATACTGGGGGAAAATCTACCACGATACATTAATTCTCTGGTACTCTTCCATCAGGACGCCATGGCTTGAGCCCAAAAAACGGATTTTGAGCGAAGCGAAAAATCTATTTTTGGGTGAGATAGCCATGGCGTCCTGATGGACCCTCCCTACTACTTCGTCCAGTTTTGTTCCCACCCTGTGCTACTGTATCATGGTGATGGGCAGCAACTGGCTTCAGGATGAAGACGGGCGTGACGTCATTAGAGCAATGGCGTCCGTTTGTTTACGTCTCGAGTATCAGTAGTAGCCACGAGTGAGATTAGCTGTGGAACGGCTCCCAGCTATTCTCAGTCCTTACACACCGAAGCATTAACTCTGTTCGGGGTGAAGATAGCTATGTGGCGCGTTCAGACATGCGCGTCCCCTGTTGTATTACGATGTCTTAAAGGGAAACCTTTGAGATACTCGCTCCAGAAGTTAGAATTCTGTGATAACCTGTGGTTAAATTCTCTGGGAATATCTTAGTAGTCTTATACCCAAGGAAGCTACCAAAAAGGAACCTTCCATCAGGACGCCATGGCTATCTCACCCAAAAATAGATTTTTCGCTTCGCTCAAAATCCGTTATATATATATATATATATATATATATATATATATATATATATATATATATATATATGTATATATATATATATACATACATACATTCATACGTATACATATATATACAGTATATATATATATATATATATATATATATATATATATATATATATATATATATATATATATATATATATATATAAACATACATTATGTATACAGTTTATATTCTATTATGACTTTTTTAAGTATGCAATATTTTGTGTAAATGAAGAAACTGATCGGATGTGTTCCTTAAAAAGTAGATTTCCAATATAACATCATAACTGGAATTTTAAAAAAAAAATTATATATAAGTAAAAACATCATCAATAGAAAGTTCTAGATGTTGAGGAGTCACTGACCTTAACCTACCTTCGAGTCATGTTAGGGTTCACCATCATTCCCCACAATTTTCACCTTGCAATAATTCAGCCTATACCTCTATTGGTGGATTCAGTAACTGCAAAATATACATAATAGGGGATGGAAATAATGCAGAGAACGTAGCATCATATGCATATGCAGCAATCTTGCTTTCAAGGCCAAACCACATATGCGATTATGAATTTAAAAGCAGCGGTAAGAGAACATAAGATATTACATTCCTTTGGTCACTAATTACCCCTCAGTAATCACTCATTGTAATCTATTACTTGATAATTCAATGATGGTGCTAATTAAAAACCCACATGTTCCATCTTTTCAAGTTAGAAAACAAGGGACTCATATTAACCCGGTTAAGGCATCACTAACATCAAAGTCAATCATACGAATATTTAACTACAATCAAGGGATGTCTGTATGGCATGGGAAGAAGTTAGTCTATAAAACAAGGGAAGATGATTACTTTCTCCATATCTATTTAGACGTTTTGCCTAAAGACATTAAAAGACTTAGATGATATGGGACATACAGATATTCGATGCTTATCAACAGGGATGCAGCTGCCATAAAAACAGATTTACTTAATGGAGTAACGTTACCAATTCACCAAAGAATGGCGATAAATCTCTTCTTGCTAACATACGGAAAATAGCAGGTAAAATAGGAGCTAAGAACACACACACACACACACACACACACACACACATATATATATATATATATATATATATATATATATATATATATATATATATATATATATATATATATATATATTTATTTATTTATTTATATGTATATATATACATATATGTATGCATATATATATATATATATATATATATATATATATATATATATAAATTCTTAGCTCACACACATATACACAGACACACACACACACACACACACACATATATATATATATATATATATATATATATATATATATATATATATATACATATATATAT
>NC_090731.1:28675162-28677662 GCF_036898095.1 Palaemon carinicauda | reverse complement strand
GCACCCTAGCAGTACCAGCTGAACTCGGCTGAGTTCCTGGTTAGGCTGGAGGAACGTAGAGAGTAGAGGTCCCCTTTTTTGTTTTGTTTCTTGTTGTTGTCGGCTACCCCCCAAAATTGGGGGAAGTGCCTTTGGTATATGTATGATGTATGTATGATTTTACTGGTAAAAGAGGTCTTCCTAATAACAATTAAAAATTTGCTATCGAGCATTTTCTCTGTAACTTCTGAGCGAAGAGTTAATCCTGCTCTGCCAAATGCTTTGATAATATCAACTAATTAAGATGCCTTTAAAAATCTTACTAGAAACGCACAAATCCTTTCTACAGAGAAAATTCCTTTATTCAACGCTGCCCTACAAAGGTTTGTAATAGTCTCAGATATTATGTCTCTTTCATTTCAACACTTTTCACTCCATTATTCCAGCAATATCTTGGTCTTCTCTTATTCTTATTTCTTACAGCAATATCTCTATTTTCTTCTCTTTTCTTTATTCAAAACTTAGTTGAGACTCCTTTTATGATCCTACCGTGTTACCCAGAGCAATATTTACATATTCGCTGTTATTTTCACACATATTTTTACTTCTCTTTTACCTCCTCTAGCATTTCTTAATACTGCGCAGACAACTATTCTAAAAATAGTAACACCATTATTCCCGGTTCTTTGGCCAGGATACCAGCCACCTTTTGAGATACTACCGCTAGAGAGTAAATGGGCCCTTTGACTGGTCAGACAGTACTACATTGGATCATTGTCTCTGTTTACGACTCATTTTCCTTTTGCCTACACAAACACCGAATAGTACGGCCGATTCTTTACATATTCTCTTTTGTCCTCATACACCTGATAACACTGAGATTACCAAACAGTTCTTCTTCGCTCAAATGGATAACTACTGCACAGTAATTAAGTGGCTAATTTCCTCTTGGTAAGGGTAGAAGAGACTCTTTAGCTATGGCAAACAGCTCTTCTAGGAGAAGGACACTCCAAAATCAAAGCATTGTTCTCTAGTCTTGGACAGTGCCATAGCCTCTGTGCCATGGTCTTCCACTGTCTTGGATGAGAGTACACTCGGGCTCTCTATTCTATCTTATTTCTCTTCCTCTGTTTTTGGAAGTTTTAATAGTTTATATACAAAAGGTTTATTTTAATGTTGTTACTGCTCTAAAAATATTTTATCTTAATTGTTAAATACTTCTCTTCTAGCTTATTTATTTCTTTATTTACTTTCCTCACTTGGTCTTATAGCATCTTGCTTTTCAATTAGGGTTATAGCTTAGCAAGTAGTAGTAGTAGTAGTAGTAGTAGTAGTAGTAGTAATTATAATAATAATAATAAATGGCTGTGAATTTTATTTTATGGGTAGATTATGGAAGGGAAGCCAATACTGATAATTTAATTATATTGGGAGTACCAAAGGCCTGAAGGTTTAATAATATGAGCTGAGCTTTTCTAATTACATTAGCATAATAAAAATTATGTAGAGTCGATGTAACATCAAATCTGCCTGTCCTATTATATAATCTCCCTTATATGATAAAGAGTAAGTGTTTGGCTATATATATATATATATATATATATATATATATATATATATGTGTGTGTGTGTGTGTGTGTGTGTGTGTTTGTGTGTGTGTGTGTATATCCCTTTCTGAGTGGGGTTAACTTGATGTGGTGAAAGGGTTTATTTATCGTCATGATCAGCAAAACTGTACTAGTCAGAGCCATCCATCCATATTAGGTTGGTTTGTTGAGCGATCTGACGAAAATCTCCCACCATCACCAATCCGCACTGGCCAGCGTTGGGATAAAAATGGACAAACCTTAGACATAACTTAGGACATGTCTGACGCCTTTATCTGTAGTTGACGGGAAACTGATGCCTTTTTATTGTTGTTTATATATATATATATATATATATATATATATATATATATATATATATATATATATATATATATATATATATATATATATATATATATATATATATATATATATATATATATATCAACAAAACATCGTGTTCAAATGAAAACAAATTTCTACCTCATACTTGGGATCGAACGCTGGCCCCTACTAATGAAAGGCCAGGTCGATACCAACCATGCCACGAGTGGCAATAAAAGAAATCCTGAACTGCAGTGAGCAGCTAGGTTACGACTTCTTTTTTGGCTTCTCGTGGCATGGTTGGTATCGACCTGGCCTTTCATTAGAAGGGGCCAGCGTTCGATCCCAAGTATAAGGTAGAAAAATATATATATATATATATATATATATATATATATATATATATATATATATGGATAAATATTAACACAACATCGTGTTCAAATAGAAATAAATAAATAAATATATATATATATATATATATATATATATATATATATATGTGTGTGTGTGTGTGTGTGTGTTTGCATGTGTGTGTATATATTCCTTTCATGTCAGGCTCAGAAGGAAGGTGAGCAGTCACACCCTATAGTCAATTCTTTTTAGTA
>NC_090731.1:28670162-28672662 GCF_036898095.1 Palaemon carinicauda | reverse complement strand
TATATATATATATATATATATATATATATATATATATATATATATATATATATATATATATATATACATACTGCATATATATACTGCATATATATATATATATATATATATATATATATATATATATATATATATATATATATATATATATATATATATATCTTTGTCGATGTCTCACAGGATGTAGATACAGGAGAGGGGGTTCCCAGCCCCCTCGTCCCGTCCCTTTTAGTGGCCTCTTACGACACGCATGGATAACGTTGGCGCTATTCTAATTGTTTATATGCCCCTGCGGCCTTAGATGACCGCGAAGGTAGCAGCAGTAGGGGATTCAGCATTATGAAGCTTCATCTATGGTGGATAACGGGGGAGGGGGGGCTGTGGCACCCTAGCAGTACCAGCTGAACTCAGTTGAGTCCCTTGTTAGGCTGGGAGAAACGTAGAGAGTAGAGGTCCCCTTATTTTGTTTTTGTTTCATTTGTTGATGTCGGCTAACCCCCAAAATTGGGGGAAGTGCCTTTGTATATGTATGTATGTGTGTATATATATATATATATATATATATATATATATATATATATATATATATATATATATATATATATATATATATATATATTTCAATTTAGAGTTCTTGACTATATCATTTTTCACTCATGCTTTTTATAAATTCATTCACAAAGGGCAATGTAGCCTACTTGATAATAGAAATAATCATAACATAAATAATTATGAAATCAAAAAGGAACGATGGAAATTATTATTATTATTATTATTATTATTATTATTATTATTATTATTATTATTATTATTATTATTATTATTGAAGAGTACCTTAAACCGATGTGGTTTTTGAACGATCTTATTTAGTCTAAGTTATTGATGTAGCTATTCCGATCATTGGAACAATATCTAAGGGTTACCAAATGTAGTTCTTGTCGTTAACCAAGCTATCAAGAGATTTCCAATATATCTGGACAATGAACTGTCCATGTTTTGCGAATAGACATAAACCACTTTATGAAACCGAGAAATGAGTCTCATCACGCTTGGCTATAACAACTCCGACTAAAATTTCAAATACAAAGCATTTTATGCCTAAATTATTCACAGATTACTGTAGAGTTTTCAAGCCTTATCTACTTGAAGTATATCATTATACAATGTTATTTTCCTTTCAGCTTTAATTTTGAAGATTTTATCCCGTTAACGAGTTATTGATAACCAATCAATCAATGTTACTTGGCATTCGATTAATGATAAATGTTGCACATTTAGACGTGTTTTTCATATTTGAATAAGCCATATATATTTTTGATACATTAATGTCTGGATTCTCATAACGACCTCGGGATCAGAGCCCCAGGCGAAATCACACAAAGACAAGAGCTTGTGTCCGGCCGGGAATCGAACCCTGGTCGGTGAGCTTGTATAGACAGTGACTAAACCACTTGGCCACGAAGAAAGATAAAAGTCAATGGCTTATTTGAATATGAGAAACACGTCTAAATGTGCAAAATTTATCATTAATCGAATGCCAAGTAACAAACTACCAATTAGCTACGATGGTGAAGATGGGTTGATTTCAATTCTAAGTACAAAACACCTGAATTCGACAGGTATAAGTACAGAATTGTCATTGACTTTTATCTTTCTTCAACAGTATTGTAAATTATTCTCGAAGACAGTTATTACTGTGGAAAGTTAATTTTCTTTAGACAATAATTTTTTAAGAATTCTTATTTGGACTGAATTAAAAAAAATCTGAATATATTCCATTTGTCCAAGACAATGAAATTAGCATTTAACTCAGTGTTATGGTGGCCTGGTAGTAGCGTCCTTGCCTTGAGATTGGCAGACTGGTGTTCGAGTCCCACTCAAACTCGTTAGTTCCTTTGGTCGCTGCAACCTCACCATCCTTGTGAGCTGAGGATGGGGGCTTTGGGGAAGCCTACTGTATATTTCTACCTGGTCAGTCATCAGCAGCCACTGCCTGGCCCCCCTTGTTCCTAGCTTGTGTGGAGAGGGGGCTTGGGCGCTAATCAGTATGTAATATGGTCAGTTTCTAGGGCATTGTCCTGCTTGATATGGCAATGTCACTCTCCCTTGCCTCTGCCATTCATGGGCGGGCTTTAAGCCTTGAAACTGGTGTGCATATTAGATATACATAGAATTTATATTCATAAGTTTCTTCCCAATATTGCATAATTATGATCCTTTGTTTCCATCCTTGACACCACAGGTCATTCAATCTTCCCCTACCTCAGACTTTTCCCTTCACCCCGTTTTAGCCAATTCAGCATTCCGCAATGCAATTAGTTCGCATCCTCTCTTTTTCCCACTTGCACAAATTGCACATTCGCCTCCGGTGACTCAGGGTTGCCAAGTTGGCCTTTTTCATGCCAAAAAAAAAAACCCTCAAATTTGGCCTTCTTTAAAAATTGGTTGGCCTTTAGTAATACCATGGAAAGGTGGGCCTTGAATACTAATTTTTTTACCT
>NC_090731.1:28632662-28657662 GCF_036898095.1 Palaemon carinicauda | reverse complement strand
TATCAATTTAGCACACTGCTAATAATAAAATGTACTTTCACTGAAAACCTCATAGTTAAAAAGTGATTTAAGGGAAGCCTTTTTTTTCTTTTACTAGATAGAATTCTGTCGCACCTTGAAGAGCCTTGATCAGGTTAGTGTCCTGCCAAATACACTGCCAAGAAAGATGACTTACGACATGCGAGTGAAACTTACGATGGCGTCTTCATGTCGTTTTCTTAGCGAAGTTGAGGTTTACTGAAGCGAAGATTACTATTGCTAGACTCTTGGCAAGACACGAAAATGAAAGAGCATACTAGTTGCTTACATCGAATGAGTGCCAAAACAAACAGGAGACGGTCGAGAAGAGAAGAAGGCGAATGAAAAGAAAGGGCTTATCATATGAAGTGAATAAAAAAAGAAGAAAAGATGTGAGTAGGAAGTCGAGAGAGGAAATAAAATCTAGGTGGAACGGGAGATCAGGCAGAAGAAAAGGAAGTAGCATTGTGGGAGGAGAGGAGAGAAAGGAGAGTAAATAAGGATACTAAATGTGAGAAATACACGATAGATACAGGATAGGGAAACGAGGATAAGGGATGTAGGAATTGATCATAAATGGAAAGTATCCTTTTAGTATGAGACGGAATTATTAAAAGGGTTAGTTACATGTTTGAACGGGTCTTTTATACACACATACATATTAATGTATATACTGTTTGTAGGCTATATATGAATATTTTTACATTTATCACACACACACACACACACACACACATATATATATATATATATATATATATATATATATATATATATATATATATATATATATATATATATATATACATATATATATATATATATATATATATATATATATATATATATATATATATATATATATATAAGAGCACAAAAGGATTTTGAATGGACTAATGTTGAATGTTATAATTATTATTATTACTAGCCAAGCTACAACCCTAGTTGGAAAAGCAAGATGCTATAAGCCCAAGGGCTCCAAAAGGGAAAAATAGCCCAGTGAGGAAAGGGAATATGGAAATAAATAAATGATGAGAACAAATTAACAATAAATCATTCTACAAACACTAACAACGTCAAAACAGATATGTCTTATATAATCTATAAAAAGACATGTCAACCTGTTCAACATAAAAACATTTGCTGCAACTTTGAATTTATGAAGTTCGAGTGATTCAGCTAACCAATTAGGAAGACCATTCCACAACTTGGCCACAGCTGGAATAAAACTCCTAGAATACTGTGTAATAATGAGCCTCTTGATGGAGAAGGCCTTGCTATTATAATTAACTGCCTGCTTAGTATTGCGAACAGGATGGAGTTGTCCAGGAAGATCTGAATGTAAAGGATGGTCAGAATTATGAAAAATCTTATGCAACATGGATAATGAAATAATTGAACGACGATGCCAAAGATTAATATCTACATCAGGAATAAGAAATTTAATAGACCGTAAGTTTCTGTCCAACAAATTAAGATGAAAATCAGCAGCTGAACACCAGACAGGAGAACAATACTCAAAACAAGGTAGAATGAAAGAATTAAAACACTTCTTCAGAATACATTGATCACCAAAAATCTTGAAAGACTTTCTCAATAGGCAAATTTTTTGTGCTATTGAAGAAGACACAGACCTAATGTGTTTCTCAAAAGTAAATTTGCTGTCGAGAATCACGCTTAAAATTTTAAAAGACTCATACAAAGTTAAAGAAACATCATCAATACTGAGATCCAGATGTTGAAGAGCTACTGTCCTCGACCTACTTACAATCATACTCTGAGTTCTATTAGGATTCAACTTCATACCCCATAATTTGCAACATGCACAAATTTTAGCTAGATCTTTATTAAGGGATTCAGCAACCCAAGATCTATATTCAGGGGATGAAGTTGATGCAAAGAGAATAGCATCATCTGCATATGCAACAAGCTTGTTTTCTAGGCCAAACCGCATGTCATGTGTATATAGTACGAAAAGTAATGGGCCAAGAACACAACCCTGTGGAGCACTAAATATCAAATTCCTGGACTCGCTATGATGCCCATCAACAACAACTCTTTGGGGTTCTATTACTTAAAAAATCAATAATAATGCTAAGAAAAGACCCACCCATTCCCAACTGTTTGATTTTGAAACCAAGGGCCTCATGATTGACACGGTCAAAGGCAGCACTAAAATCAAGGCCAATCATATGAACTTCATGACCACAATCAAGGGATTTCTGTATAGCATTGGAGATTATAAGAAGGGTTTTACATACTCCAAGTCCTTTACGAAAACTAAATTGCAAACTAGGGAACAGATGATTACCATCAGTAACCTATTAAGACGTTTGCCAGAAGACGTTCAAAAACTTTAGATGATATGGGAGTTATGGAAATTGGGTGGTAGTCAGTGGGACTTGAGCTACCACAAACACATTTACATAGAGGAGTAACATTACCAATTCTCCATCAAGTGCTAAAAGCTCCTCCTCTTGCAAACTTGCTTAAAATAACAGATAACTTTGGAGCCAATAAATCTGCAGTCTTTATATAAAACAAAGGAAAAATACCATTTGGGTCTACACCTCCATAAGCATCAAGGTCCATCAACAGTTTTAATTTCACAAGATCTAAAAGCTAAACTAGTTAATCTAGGCTCAGGAAAACAGGAATGAGGAAGTTCAAGTTTTTCATTACTCTGTTTATTGTCAAAAACACCAGCCAAAAGGGTAGCCTTTTCCTGTGAACAGTGAGTGACAGAGCCATCTGATTTAAGTAAAGGAGGAACTGTTGCATCTACACTAAAGAGTGAAGATTTAAGGGTAGACCACCATTTATGCTCCCGAGTTGTACCAGAAAGGGTTTTTTTTATGGTTAAGTTATTTGATACAAGAAAGAAGATTAGAAATAAAAAAAGATAAGGTAACGATATCACTTGAGAATTCACGAAGCCTACACCAAAATTTCTTCTAGTGCTAGATTCTATTTTTTCTTTACTATCCCCATCTCTCTCTTTCTTAATTCTCTTTGCTATTTAAGTCTCTCTCTCTCTCTCTCTCTCTCTCTCTCTCTCTCTCTCTCTCTCTCTCTCTCTCTCTCTCAGGTCATTTAAAAAAAATAGCACTAAGTCTAGAATTTGTATATTCGATGATTATAGAAGACCAGTGATGCATTCTCTATAACCGTATACTATCTCTCTCTCTCTCTCTCTCTCTCTCTCTCTCTCTCTCTCTCTCTCTCTCTCTCTCTCTCTCTCTCTCTCTCTCAGGACATTTTCAAGAAAATAACAATAAGTAGAATGTTTCCATTCAATGAGATTAGAAGACTGGTGAAACTTTCTCTAAACCGTATATTTTTTCGTATTCTCTCTCTCTCTCTCTCTCTCTCTCTCTCTCTCTCTCTCTCTCTCTCTCTCTCTCTCTCTCTCTCTCTCTCTCTCTCTCATTGCAATTTCAAACCAGCCTTCTCTAGACATATTTGCGGCAACAACTGGTGTCGCAGACGATGCCATGGAGTTGGCAAGATTGCATTTTTTTTCTCTTTCTTTTTTTTTACTTTTTCTCTTTGTATTCTGAAGTATTGAATAAAAATGCACCACACATGGTTACCTATATAAAGAACGGCAAACGATAAATTTTGATGTATAGCTTGTATTAGTAAGGGAAGTAATTTTACGACATTCTCGGTAAGATTTTCAAGATCCGGTTGTTTGGACGGTAAAGGAAAATTAAGTAATGACAACAACTCTCTCTCTCTCTCTCTCTCTCTCTCTCTGTCTCTCTCTCTCTGTCTCTCTCTCTCTCTCTCTCTCTCTCTCTCTCTCTCTCTCTCTCTCTATCTATCTATGTATATATATAACGGATTTTGAGCGAAGCGAAAAATCTATTTTTAGGTGAGATGGCCATGTCGTCCTGATGGAAGTTCCTATAGGGTAGCTTCCTAGGGTATATTACAACTACGGTGATATTCCCAGATAATTTACCTTAAGGTACCAGAATTCTAACTCCTGGAGCGAGTATCCCTCGTGAAAGGGATATCGCGACATATCAGAGGACGTATTCTTGACACGTCACATGGCAATCTGCATCCTGGACAGAGATTTCGTCTCGTAGGAGGGATTGGCAAGAAACGAATTCGGGAAAGAAAAAGGGGAGCCGCTCCCAAGGCTTCCCTATCCTCCCATTCGTATGCGTGCCTGGCGCCAATCCTGGCGCCATCTGTATTCCTTGTAGCGTACACGAGGTGCTACAGATACTGTATGTAGGGAGGGGTCGTACAGCCCTTTCTTAGAAAGGCAAGGGCGGGTCCATCAGGACGACATGGCTATCTCCCCCAAAAATAGATTTTTCGCTTCGCTCAAAATCCGTTTTTTGGGCTCAAGCCATGTCGTCCTGATGGAAGTGTACCAGAGCATTACTGTATCTGTGGATTCTCAGAACGTGCCGTACTCCCCGGATGTAATTTTTCCCGGTCGACTAGACCTAGAGACCTAAGATGTTACCGTTATACATCTTTTCAACTAACTATAAACCATGTTAGAGCTTCCTGCCCCCTACAGGGAAGAGTCCTACTAGACTCTGGAAAAGTCTCGAAGAGTACATATACCTATGTATGAATACCAGGCAAGCTAATATAGTGGTCTCACCCTATATTAAGTAAAGCATAGTTTGTAAAGAACCACTGCGTCAATATGAAATATCGACCAGTTCTCCGCACAATACTTGTATTGGACAAAGGTTTTATATCCGCATAGGAGGAAAACCAATGCAACATAGCTTGCATAAAGGAACAATTCTATTAGAATTATCCCAGATAAGGTACATAGAATGAATGCTCAATTATACCAATAAATTGACACAGGTGAAGGAGACGCAAGGTTCTCAAGAACCAGTTTATTGACAGGCAATAAATAGACAGGTTAACCACAATTATATATATATATATACATAAGAAGAGGATAACCCCAATCTTTAAGCATAAGTATGATAGTAAACAGAGCTTGTTTGTCTGAAAGAAAAAACATTAAATGCCACTTTTAAGATACCGAGGTATCAAAGTCATAAAAGCCTGTATTACAAATCAATGACATTAGCGTTAGAAACGCTCGGCACACATGTCTGCACTTATGCTAGGTTCACCTTCGGAAATGGAACAGTCTACATGGGCAACACAGTGCCCTCACTTAGTTTGTAGTACAGTATGTAACTACACACTCACCCTGGAATTAATCGTCCCAATTAAGACCACTGTTCCTCGCAGAGTTAAACAGTAGGGTTAACACCGCGACCCACTGCTACCACAGATCTCTTTAGTTCCTCTACTTGCTTCGCATAGTGGCGAAAGAACACTCTGGAAGACTTCCAGCCAGTGTATGAACGGAGATGTTCAAAATCCATACAATTAAAGAAATTTAAGGATGAGGCAACTTTCCTCGGATCGTGACCTGCGGGTGTATTGTCAGGATCCGCTCTGCGAATAAAATATGTGATTTTCGCTCTGAGTTGATTCAGAGATAAATTTGAGCCTGATGTTTCTCCCCTGAATAGTTGACCACCCTTGAAGTCTGAAGTTCTATGAAGATAGACCTTTAGGCATTCTACTGGACATAGAGATGCATCTTCTTTCAGAGGGCAGATTCTCCAGGGACCCCACCTGTTGGTGGGTAACTCATTCTTGGCGAGAAACGTAGGATCCGGAAACAGGTTCAGTTCTCCCCCATCCAGGAACTGAACACGACCTGCCTCTCTCGAGAGGCTACAATCTCACTAACCCTGGCCCCGGACGCGAGTGCAAAATAGGAAAATAACTTTTTGTGTCAAATCCTTTAACGCACACTCTTCATTGCTCAACAGAGAAGCGAAATGAAGAACTTGTCTAAAGACCATGAAATGGGCTTTGGAGGTGCTGAAGGTCTGAGCCTAGCACAGGCTTTCGGGACTTTATTAAAGATCTCGTTACCTAGGTCGACCTGGAAGGCATATAGAATGGGTCTTGTCAAAGCAGACTTACACGCTAAAATCGTGTTAGCTGCCAATCCTTGACCATGGAGGTGGAGAAGAAAGATAAGCAGAAGTCTGTCAAGATCTCCTGCGGATTCTTCGCCTTGACAAAAGGCCACCCATTTTCTCCAAGATGACTCATATTGCCTTCTAGTAGATTTGCACTTATATTCCTCAAGGAAGTCTATGCTGGCTTTCGAAATCCCGAAACGCTTTCTCACCGCTAGGGAGAGAAAATCATGAGCTGCAGGGTCCGGGTTTTCTGTAATGAAGCGCAGACAGTCGACTTCTGGACTCGCTGGGTCAGAACTGGATCTGGTAGCGGTACAAACTTCAGCTACAGTTCCAATGCCAGGAGGAACCACACGCTGTTCGGCCACTTGTGGGCCACTATTGCCGCTACCCCTTGAAGGATCTCAGTTTGTTGAGGACCCTCAACAGAAGGTTGTGATGAGGGAACAGATAAATCTTGGACCATCTGTTCCAGTCGAGGGACATCGCGTCCACTGCTTCCGCTAAGGGGTCCTCGTACGGGGCACGTACAGGGACAACTTCTTGTTGTATTTCGTTGCAAAGAGGTCTATCTGCAGTTCTGGGACTGATTCAGAATGAAGGAGAATGATCCTGCGTCTAAGGACCATTCCGACTCTATCGGTGTGAACCTGGATAGAGCGTCCGCTGTCACATTGCGGACTCCTTGAAGGTGAACTGCCGACAGGTACCACTTCTTCTTTTCCGCCAATCAGAAGATGGCCAACATCACCTGGTTGAGAGGTGGTGACCTCGATCCTTGTCGATTCAAGTATCTCACAACTACCTCGCTGTCTATCACCAACCTTATGTGGATCGAGTGACGCGGGGAGACTTTCTTTAAGGTAAGGAGCACTGCCCTAGCTTCTAGAAAGTTTTATGTGAAAGGTCTTGAATAGCTTGGACCAAGTCCCCTGGACTTTTTTCCGATGAGAGTGACCTCCCCATCCCTCCTTCGAGGCGTCTGAGTGAATCATCACCGACGGGGGAGGATCTGAAGAAGAACCGACTTCTTTAGATGTCTGGCTTGGGACCAAGGCCTGAGAAGAGTACTTAGCCGAAGCGGCTGGTCTTCTCAGATCTCTTCGCGCGTTTGATGCATAACTTCTCCAAACTCCGATTGCATCCTTTAGCTGTGCACTTAGCACTGGGTCTGTCACCGAAGCAAACTGGAGAGAGTGCAGTACCCTCTCCTGCTCGCGTCTTGATATCCTTTCGGAATCTAGAAGTCTCTTGACAGAACCCGCTATCTCCTTCCTTTTCTTCGCCGGGATGGAGAAACGGTGTGACAAAAGGTCCCAGTGGATTCCCAGCCACTGGAACTTTTGAGATGGAGAAAGTCGAGACTTTTTCTGTTGATCTTGAAGCCTAGGTACTCTAGGAACTGGATCACTTGACTGGAAGCTTGCAAGCATTCTGTCTCGGATGCTGCCCACACCAACCAGTCGTCCAGGTAGGCTACTACCTGAATTCCCTTTAGGCGTAATTGTTTGAGAGCTACGCTCGCAAGCTTCGTAAAAATCCTTGGGGCTATGTTTAGCCCGAATGGCATGGCTCTGAAGGCGTATAGTCTTCTTTGTAGCCTGAACCCTAGGTAGGGGGAGAGTCGATGGCTAATTGGAATGTGCCAATAGGCATCTGACAAGTCTATAGAGACGGAATATGCCCTCTTGGGCAGTAAGGTCCTTATGTGTTGCAGTGTTAGCATTTGGAATTTGCAATTCACTATGAACTTGTTGAGTGGCGACAAGTCCAGAATGACTCTGAGCTTTTCCGAGTCTTTCTTGGGAACACAAAACAGCCTCCCTTAGAAATTGATGGGCTTCACCCTTCGGATCACCTTTTTTCTCCAACAGTTCTTGAACGTACTCCTCCATAACGGGGGTGGAGTGTTGGAAAAACCGAAGGCACGGGGGTGGAGTGCTGTACCAGCTCCCGCCCAGTCCATTCTTGAGTAGGCTGTGGGCCCAGGGATCGAAGGTCCACCGATCCCGAAATTTCAGAAGTCTCCCTCCTACCGGTATCACCTCACTTGGACTGCCGTCCTGAGGTCTTGCCTTCCTGACCACGACCACCCCTGAATCCCCTTCCCCTTGAGGGGCGTCTAGACGAGCCTCTGGCTGCTCCTCTAGGCTTTGCTCGAAAGGAAGTAGACTGCCCTTCGAACGCTGGGGTGAATGCCGTGGACTGTGTCGACACGCCCTGGGGTACCCACTGAAAAGTAGTCGGAGTTTGTGCCACGATCTGGGGCACTGGGGGCAATGGCAATTGCAGTTGCTGTTGCTGTCTAACAGGCTTGGCTGGCCGAGACGGTAGCCTAGTCCTCATAGTCTTCCTCTTTGGTTGAGGACCCTCATCCAGGGAAGACTTTCTTTTGATAGCCAGGCCCCACTTCTGGAGAAGGTTTCTATTCTCCAAGGCGGCCTTATCAACAACTTCTTTGACCAAGTCGGTAGGGAAAAGGTCTTTTCCCCAAATGTTGGAGGAGATTAGTTTCCTTGGCTCGTGCCTCACCGTAGCCGAGGTAAACACGAACTCCCTACAAGCTCTCCTTGCCTTGACGAAGCCATAAAGGTCCTTCGTCACTGTGGCCAGATGAGTCTTGGCCACTACCATGAACATTTCATGGACCTTGGGGTCACTTGCCATCGTCTCGAGAGTAGTCTGAAGAGACATTGAGGCAGTCAGTCTTTCTTTTGTATCGAACTCTCTTCGCAAAAGAAAGTCAGACAGCTTAGGGAGGTCCTCGCCGAACTGACGTCCGGCAATATCAGCCTCCAACTTTCCAACTGAGAACGTAAGATGGACGTCCTTGCAGTCTTTGTGGTCCATTGGCAGGGCCAGCGACAAGGGTTTACACTCTTCTAGGGAGGGGCAAGGCTTGCCGGCCTCGACTGCTTTTAGTACAGCCGCAAACCCTTTCTGTAAAAAGGGGAAGGCTCTAGTAGGCGAGGACACAAAGGAAGGGAGCTTCCTATTCAATGCGGCTACCTTTGAGTTAGAGAAGCCCCTCTCTTTCATCGAGGATGAAAGTAGAGCTTGAGCCTTAGCATGGTTCATCACTATGACCTCCTTCGGCTCTGTCTCCTCCTTTGAAGCTGGTTCCTTCCTCAGCCGGACATAACAGTCCGGATATGATGCCTTGCTGGGATAGAATTCCACCTCCTCCAGGGGAACTGAGCCCAGCTTATCCGAGATGACGATCTTTCCAGTCGTCATCGGCATGTGCTCAGCATACCTCCATGGGTTAGCATCTGAGCACAAGGGAAGGTCTTTCACATTGAGCTTTTTCTGGGGCCCATGTGATTCTGCAAGGCACTGCATTCGCAGTTCCATTGCAGCCGCCTTCTCCTGATTCTCCTTCTGCATTTGTTGGATCATTCCAACAATAGAAGAGAGGGCCTGTCCCAGCTCTACTGGGAGACCGGCCGATGTAGAGGGAATAGGCTCCGGAATCTGAACCGGAGTAGCCGACACCTCGTCGACGTCTATCTCTACAACGTCTGGGGCTTGAACTTCATCCTGGGCTTCTGCCAGGAGGTCTTCCTCCAGACACTCGTCCACATCAGACATCCTGTCATCTAACTGGATGTCTTGCATCGCGACCGCGACTTCAGCATCCACCTGGATCTGAACTTAGGGGATCTCCTCTTGGGGCTGGGGAATCAATGCATCAGCTGATGCCTTAGGGAAAAGATACGCCCTCATCTTCTCACTTGGAAGATAAGGGCCAGAAGTGTTCTTTTGGAAGCCCCTTACCCAGGTACGAAGCTTCTTCCTAGCTATATCCCTTGATTCCTCTGTCCTAGGGGAATCAAAGGTCTCAGTAATCCGGTTAGTGCACACAGTACATACCTGAGGGTCCCAATACCAGAGATCATCCTTGGAGACAGCGTATGCTGCGTGTCTCCTACAAAACTCATATCCGCAGAGGTTCTTGCTGCGGACGTTGCAGAAAGCACTTCCGCACTTCGGAGTGTCCTTCTGTAAAGAGAAGAAATTTCCATGAGTATCAAGTGAACTATGTATCACTGGATATGCATAGTATAGCATAACAATTCAGAAAGGAAAGACACACACTTGTATTTCCCTCACAACCCATTGCTGCAGCCTTCCAGATAATAAAATCAAATGGTTAATCTCTTCTAGAGTAACCAATGCAAAGTTTCCAGAGGAAACAGGTGGAGCTCACACCTAAGCAATGATTTTAAAAACCTGGATAATAGACAGGAAAGAACTCACTTTCCTATCTGTAGGGCAACAGCAAAGGACTGTGCAAGAAAACAGTGCTGTACCAACACCCTTACCATAGTTTTCTTCTTACTGTATGTTATACTGAAGAATACTAGTACAGTATAGGGGGATACGTGCCGGCCGGCAACACACCATAACTAGCTTTAAAGTATACTACTTAACAGCTATAAGGCGGCAGCACTCTGGTTCAAATGTATGTGGCGGCCGGCAGCAACTGCCGGCCGGCAACAGCCAATGTCGGCCGGCAATGGCTGCCGGCCGGCAACTACACAAGGTAGTACCCAGCTGCCGGCCACACTCTTGGTGACCGGCAGACAAGGGCTGACATAAGCCGGCCGGCAAAGGTACAAGACCGATGCCAGCCGGCAGCAAAAGAACCAGAGGACTACACCTGCCCGGCTGCCGGCCTCATAGGCCGGCAGCCGGGTCGGGTACAGCACTAGAAGAAAAATAGAATGGATGCCGGGATAAGAGTGTACACTACCTCCAAGCCCGGCAATCCGAAAAAGTGCATATAAGGAAGGGGAGAATCTAATTCAGGCTTCCTGACCAATGCCGTCTGGCTCTACAGGCAGGCATGGAAGAGGGACCAAGGGAGGTCCGGGCAGCACTCAAAAATATAAGACCCTTGCCGGCCGGCAGAGCTGCCGGCCGGCAAGGGGCTGAGTCAATTCCACATCCTAACCTATACTAGGTCCAGATGTAGAACGACGTACAGTACTGTAATGGCTAGGCCATTACGGAGATAGAGGGGGAAGGGACAAGAGGGTCCTACCGACCTTGCTTTAGTGACGGATCACCCGCAGCCAAGAAACTTATCTTAGCCTAAGGGAGATCTAAGGGGGAAGGCCAGCAATACTTGCCAGCTCCCAGAGCACCAAAGCAAGGAAGGTGTTGCTACTCCCAGGGAAAGAAACTTATCTTCCCCCGAGAACAGCAACAAGGACTAGTCTGGTAGATCACAAAAGAAGGAATCATATCCACAGAAACCTTCGGTAGTGACCTAAGGAGGCTAAGCCCCGTTTTGTCTGTGTCAGGCCAGCGAGGGAGACTCTGCCCCAAGCCAGACAAACACAGACTCAGACTAAAAAACTCTGTTGTTCTGTCCCTCTTTGAACCATACTACAGGAACAGGAAGGTACAGTAACACCCCAGTATAGTTTTATCGAAAATAAATTCGGAAAAAACCACTTAGGGATAAGCCCAAGGCTTAAACAGAGGGAAAGGGATTGCATACCTTCTCCGAAGAAAAGAAAGCAACCGGGGAGTATGATAAAGTATACTAAGGCTCCATAAGCAACTTAGCCTAGGCACCAAGAGAATCGATTACCTAAATCACTGAAACTCACTCGTATACTATCTTGGAAATATTCCACACAGTCTTAAATGTATAAAACATAGCCTAAAGCTTCAATAAAATTTTTATTACACTCGGAAAAACCAAAATCATACAGGAAGTACTAGGACCAAACGACTAGGCTACATGGCCTAGCGTAGGCCAGAATGGCGAATACTTCGCCAAAATAATACTAAGCACGAAAGGAAATCCTATGTAATGCTAAATAGCTAAAATTTATTAAAGCAAAACAACCAGGAATGTCGCTCTGACTAACTAAACTTATACCTAGCGAGCGACAGCGTCCAGGACGCCTCTGGTAGGCTACGGCTCTTGTATCAAAGATTAATCCTATTAATCACTCAAAATTTACCAAGAGCCTACATTTTTACATAAAAGACATTATACTCAACTTATCAGAGGCCGACGAAGAAGGAGAAGCCATGAAAAGTAGAATAAATCCAAGATTTGCGAGAAACACAGGAAAAAACACCGAGTTGTTAAGCTACGCAAAAAGGAATACAGATGGCGCCAGGATTGGCGCCAGGCACGCATACGAATCGGAGGATAGGGAAGCCTTGGGAGCGGCTCCCCTTTTTCTTTCCCGAATTCGTTTCTTGCCAATCCCTCCTACGAGACGAAATCTCTGTCCAGGATGCAGATTGCCATGTGGCGTGTCAAGAATAAGTCCTCTGATATGTCGCGATATCCCTTTCACGAGGGATACTCGCTCCAGGAGTTAGAATTCTGGTACCTTAAGGTAAATTCTCTGGGAATATCGCCGTAGTTGTAATATACCCTAGGAAGCTACCCAATAGGAACTTCCATCAGGACGACATGGCTTGAGCCCAAAAATATATATATATATATATATATATATATATATATATATATATATATATATATATATATATATATATATATATATATATATATATATATACATATATATGTATATATATATACACTTACATATATATATATATATATATATATATATATATATATATATATATATATACATATATATATGTATATATATGTATATATATGTATATATACATATATATGTATACACACATTTATATATATATATATATATATATATATATATATATATATATATATATAATTATTCCAAAGCAAAGAACTGATCCACATTACATTAAGACTGCTAAATTTTCTCGATCATAAATTTTCCATACATTATTTCTTGGTATAATGAGTAAAAATACACTCCTTTAACTTTGATTGTCATCAACAACCTTTACCTTTATGCAAAAAAAAAAAGTTACACAATTCTCTGGTTTCTTTTGCCCTAACCTATCTGGGATTACGCACTGTCTTCAGTCACTCAAACACACTACCATAGTGCCACAACAATACGACTGTAACATGTGACGTAACTAAGGGGGGACGAGGGTGTTGCTTTTGAAAATGCTCCCCCTGGCCTCCAAGAGAGGTAGGGGGCCGGTGTTTGCCTCCAAAGCAGGGTCAGAAAATAAAAGTATGTAAGTACCCATCCAAAATTACCACCCACTCACTAGGGTAATGGGGAGGTGGCCTCTTTACTAACTCGGCCCAGATAGACTCCCTCACCACAAGACTGCCTCTCGTAATGTGAGATATATTTACTCATTAAGCTTTTTCCGGGTCTCTGACTTCCCTAAAAAAGTAAGCTATCGTCCCTGTCCTCCGCTATATAATAGATGGTAAGGATCTGGCTATATACAGTATATATATATATATATATATATATATATATATATATATATATATATATATATATATACTGTATACATCTTTCCTGTCACGCTGAGTGGCATTGCCAGACGTATGACTACTAGGTCTCTCCTCATCCCTCGGGTAGGAGGAGGGAAGTAGTCAGACCCTGGTGAGAGGGGGTCCCTTTAGAGACAGAGTTGCCAGGTTGGCACTTTTCAGGCCAAAAGCCTCAAATTTGACCATTTTGAAATTAGTTGGTCTATAGTACCATCATGAAAAAAGGTTTGGCCTTAATTGCTATATTTTTGGCCTTTTCTACCAATGGTTTGTCCTTTTAAAGCAGTAGTTGATTAGAGGTTGGCCTTTTCTCATTAGATAACCTGGCAACTCTGCCTTAGAGGTGCAGTTGGAACCCACAATCTCCCACTAATTGCTGAGCCAGAAGGTTGTAGTTAATCAAGGTGAGAAGGGTTGAATCTGATTGTGTGCATATCTATTTAAATATGCTATTTTTGACGGGTCGCGTACATTAGTATTACATACTGTAATGATAATCACATATTTGTTTCAATGTTTTGTTGTAACTCAATTTTTTCCTCAACTTCCTTCCTAAACTTTTCGTGTCCTCATCCCATAGATTACTTTCTTTTTCATTACATATTTTTCCCACATATTTGCCTTTAGCTTTGAGTAATTGGTATTAAAATTTTCCTTCAAAACTACTCTCAATTAATATGCTCATCTCATTCTCTTAACTCTATTATTATGCACTTTTTCACCCATTTCTCTCCATCTTAATTATCAATCTCTTCCTTTTCCCTTCAAATAATGAATGATCTAATAAGTGTCCTGCCATTACGTTCAGCAACTTACTTTTTCCATTAACTCTAATCTAACGCTATATATTATATGTTAATAATCTAACACTATATATTAATACTCCTCTCTAGAAATATTTATTTTCAGAATTCAACCTCTTTCCAAACAAATCTCTGTAATGATCCTTACATTTTAAATTTCACAAAGAATCCCTATTTTTCTTGGCCAAACATACCTTATGTATGTCCAACATTCGAGCCCATTTTAAACTCATCATGTTTACTTTACAAACCCCATGTCTATCAAGGTTATCTCTTTTTCTGTCAATTATCTTCACAAATCAATTATGTAGCATAGCCAGACACAAATTCACATTTCCACAAAAATACTCTTTAATTGTTCATTTTTCCAGTCATGGGACCACACTCATTCATGCTTATCTATTTTTCTATTTATCTATCTATCTATTTATCCATATATATATATATATATATATATATATATATATATATATATATATATATATATATATATATACAGTATATAGATATATATACAGTATATATATATATATATATATATATATATATATATATATATATATATATATATATATATATATATAAAATGGATTAACGTAATTTTTCCTTTGATTTATATCAGCCTTGTTTCTACATTCATTTGTTTTATGTAAAATTAGTGTAAAAATTCTAATTTATAAGGCGATATTTGTAAATTTAAAGTTTTTTCTGTTGAAATGTTGGTTTAACCTCCTCCCCTCTCATTTTTATAATTTATAAGTGTCTAGGTTAACGCTTTGTTTTCTTTTTTTTCTTTTTTTTACGAGTCCTTGGATGGAAACAGACACCAGCGTTTACCAGTGAGGAACTCGTTTGCTAAAGTGTACGGTCAAGGCCCAAGGTTTCCAGGACCTACTGCAGCTGCTATTTAAATTGAGCCTTTTGAGGATGGCACGACCCATTGTTGACGGCTTTTTGCAGGTGCATTTCTGCCACCTGCGGTATTTTGCAGTTCCTGTGTGTTCTCTTTGGCAGTCCGCAGAGCCGACGTATTAAATCCCGGCTTTGAGGAGGACTCTGGAGAGACACCCCCGTCGACGCATCCTCGTCATGACCAGCTGCGGGAGCCTTGGAGCTCATGGGGATATGTAGGGAGACAGTGGCCAGGTAGGATCCTTCATTAACCTTTTTCATTGGATTTGGGCTATATTTCCTTACCTTTGGTGAGGAGTCCTACGGAGCTGTACTCCCTACAGTAGTAGTGTGCCTTTGGAGCCGCTACTTTATCTGGAGCTGTGGGTGTTGTTTTTCTCCAGCCTCAAAGAGTGTGAGATGGTTAGGTATTTAGTGTCTTTTTTTTTCTTTTTTTTAGTTTAGTGTTTAATCATTTAAAATATTTAACTCTCTCTAGGTAAGAGTGTGTTGTTTCCCGTCGGGGAATGTTGTAGTTACCCATTTCGGTGTTTAATTATTATTTGACTCTTTCTCGTTGAGAATGTGTTGTTTCCCCTTGGGGAATTTTGTTATTTATAGTTAAGAGTTAATTGATAATTATTAATTGGTTAAAATGTTCATGTAGTTATTTGTTAATCATTAATTGTTATTTGTTTAGTGTTGTTAAATTATTAGGTAGTCACAAGGTTGGTTTTTCAGAAAAATTGTCGTTAATAAATATTGTTAAGTTTTCTCAAGTGTTTTCGTTACCACTGACCAATTTTATGGATATTAATATTATCACTGTCCTCCCAATTCGTGCAACAAGAACTTGCACCACGACCCGACAAAGGTCGTGACAATATATATATATATATATATATATATATATATATATATATATATATATACATGTATATATATATATATATATATATATATATATATATATATATATATATATATATATGTGTGTGTGTATGTATATATGTATGTATATATATATATATATATATATATATATATATATATATATATATATATATATGTATGTATATATATATGTATATATATATATATATATATATATATATATATATATATATATATATATGTATGTATGTATATGTGTTTGTGTGGGAATGTATGTTTGTGTTGGCCGAGAAAATGCTCTTCTACAAATATGCCAGCATTAGATGTACAACAAATCCCTAGGAACCCCCCAAAAATAATGTCCCTTTGTTAAGCCTAAAATTTACAACAATTGAAACAACGATATCTTAAAGAAAATTGTAGATATTAATAAAATAATAAACCAAATAAACACTGAGGGTCATTTAAAACTACAAGGTTTTCGCAATGAGTTTTGGAACACGTGTTGGCTAAGTATTTGTAACCTTGAACTATGTAGATAACAAAATCCTCTCTATAACATCAGAAATTTGTTTTGCTAAGAAAGAATTATCAGCGGAGTAGCTTATATAATTTCTACAATAGATTCTCATGCTTGAGATAGTTTGATAAATTTCAGGGTTATTTTTTAAACATATGGTTTCATTTTCTTTTTTCAAGGTTGACAATTTTAAAGAAGTTCTGCATTTGGAATGTATAGATAAGCTTGATTTTAATATTTCTTTCTAAATAAGGCTCTCCCCGCCGGCCCCCTCTCCCCCCCCCCCCCCCCCATCCTTAATGAGAGAGGTAACGGACATTTTGAGACGTTGAAGTTTGCTAATTTTGATATCGCTCATGCTAAAAGACACTAGAAGAGTTAGAAGGCCCAGGCCTACATGGCTGACGATTTTGAAGCGCGTTTAGGAGATGATGAATGGAGAAGTATTGAATTAAAAGCTCAAGATAGAGACGACTGGCGAAATCTAACCGAGGCCCTTTGCGTCAATAGGAGTAGGAGGAGATGAGGATAAGGATGTCACGGAAGATACGTATTTCCTGTCTTCACTGACAAAAAAAAAAAAAAAAAAAAAAAAAAAAAAAAAAAAAAAAAAAAATTGAAAAATAAATTATACCAAACTACTAAATTGTTAAGAATATCAGTTAGTCAGAATGGTATGAAAGTTAGTAAATGCAACACTTTATAAGAAAAATTAAAACTACTAACACTAGAAATTTTATAAAATTAGTCTTCATTTGGCCGTAACTTACTCAATCTTTAAAAAAGCAAGAAAATACCAAATCTGGTCGAATAAAAAACATCGCAAGAACACTGGTGATGTATTATTATTTCCGTACATATGTTTTGCGCGTGGTACAGTACCCTACTGAAAATAACACATTAAGTAGTAGTAATGGTCCATTTCAACATCAAGTAAGTCCACATCTTATGTTGGCAACAGCATCAGCACATTCCATCGTATTACAAATTTCATTTACTATCTCAGCCTAATAGAATAGTGGACCTGTCATACCTATAACTCCCAAGCTATAATGATTTTGCTTTAAGTTAACACACGTACTGATACTTCATTCATAGTCCAACACCAGGTTAAAGCTAGTGAATGGGTCAGACATCTATAGAAATAAAAATAAAATATTTACGAGAACATTTCACGAGAGTAGACTTTGTTTACAACTGTTGTTTTCTGATTCAAACCAAAGATAAAACACTCAATTATATAACCATTGTACGGTATTTAAAGTGAACATGACCTTGCTTTATATTTTCTGTAATAAGAAACATTTACCGAATAAATAATATAAATGACTTTGATGTTGACCAGATATGAAGCCCTACTAACTTCTGCTTTCATTTGCCTTAGATATTTATATCGAAATATAAAGGTGAAATAAAAGAACAAAAACAAACAGAAGAAGAACGCCACAGATGGATTACTTGATCTTATCTACCGATTGCTAACATGTAGGGTATTTTCTTCTTTTTTTTTATTTGCCCGCAAGAATACCTTGCATACCCATGCATGACGTCAGTGATGTTGGCTCACTGCTGGCCATAAAGGGGGCAGCATTCCAACTGATAATAAGAGGACCCATAATATTCTTGATGTATTCAGTTTACAGTCTCACTGGACATTTCATAGAAATACATTTTGTTTACAGTCTCACTGGATATTTCATAGAAATACATTTTGTTTACAGTCTCACTGGATATTTCATAGAAATACATTTTGTTTACAGTCTCACTGAACATTCATACTCATACAATTTGTTTACAGTCTCAGTGGGCACTTTAGATCTATGTATTCTGTTTACAGTCTCACTTGACATTTTAGATTTATTTATTGTTTACAGTATCACTGAACATTTCCTACTAATGTATTTTTTTTTTTTTTTTTTACAGTTTCACTGGAAATTATAGATTTATGTATTGTGTTTACTGTCTCACTTGACACTTTAGATATGCAGTATGCATTCTGTTTACAGTATCACCGGACATATCCTATTCATGTATTTTGTTTACAGATTCACTGAAAATTTTAGTTTCATGTATTCTGTTTACAGTCTTACTTGAGATTTTAGATTTATGTATTCTGTTAACAGTATCACTGGAAATTCCTATTCCTATATTTTGTTTAGTCTCACTGGACATTTCAGTTTTCAGTTTGTGTATTGTTTACAGTCTCACTGGGCATTTTAGATTTATGTTTTCTGATTATAGTGTCACTGGATATTAGAGCTTTAAAGTTTATATCTTTACTTACTCATTTTATTCATTCTATTTTCTTTAGTTAATTTTCTAGTTATTTCTTAATGGTGAAACCTGCGATTATGTCTGTTCATCTCTGTAAATCTTTATTGCTAATCTCCATTGAATTTTATCTCCTTTTGTGACTCCACTTCCAAATCATGATGCTCAACACGAAATTATTTTAACTTACAAAATATCCCACAAGTAAGAAAGTTGAAATTTAATTCATTGCACATTTTGGAAAATTCATCTTCGATTCACAACTAAATAATGTACTAGGAAATGTGTTCAGTAGGGTTTTGATTAAAAATAATAAAGAAGACAGGAATGGTGTAAGTACAATGTGAATTTAGATATGGAGTTAGGGGAGAAGAAACAGAAGAAACCAGCATCCAGCACATATCAACATATAGGCACCATCTGATATCACTGATAAACAAGCAACAGGATAAGTATTTAGATAGTAAATAATAAACGGCGTTGACCACTTCTTTATTATCCGCGTTCTCCGTTCTTTTATTATCCGCGCTATCCACGGTTTTCTTATCTGCGTTAATCTTTGTCTTCTTGGCGATAATTGGTTTCAATCCCATAGGAATGTGAAAGTCATAGTATCGTCATGATTTTAGTAAAATCATCATAAGATAAACATAATATAAAAAACATATATTCTAAAATATCTAAGGAAATTGTGTGGTTTTTTTTTTTTTTTTTTTTTTTTTTTGTCATTTTTTAACGCAGCATAAGAAATACTTTCATCTATCTTACTCCTCTTTACTGGTTTCTTTGAATTTAGACACTTGACTTCTTTATATCGTTGGGTTTTTTCTACGAATAATTTCAAGTCATGAATAATGAACTTCATCAAAAGCAACGTTCTTTAATTATACATATTCACTTTGTAAAAAAAGACTGTCTTTCATTTATCAGTGTTACCTCTGCCAACGAAGTTGGGAGGAGGTTATGTTTCCGTCCCTGTTTGTCTGTTCGTTTGTTTGTGAACAACTTCCTGACCACATTTTTACTCTTAGAGTAGTGAAACCTTCAGGGTTTAATTGTTATGTTAAGACGTAAAGGTTGTTCAATTTTGAAAGTCTTAGGTCAACGGTGAAAGTCTAGGTCGAGCTAAAGGTCGACCGAATTAACCCTGACCTTACCCCAAAGCTCGCACATGGTTGTCACAGACTTCAAATACACTTAAGGTCTGAATTAATTCTGGGAAAGGCAAGCTGGTTTCTAGAAATATGTACTCTCATAGTGCTTTTCTAGTTAATTGGGTGATAAATACAGAAAAAAGGCAAAAGTATTAATTAATGCAGGAAAAGACAGCAGTACGACAGCTGTTGTTAAACTCTTATCATATCAAGTTCTAAACTCGTTAGAGCAATCATTATTAAAGCAACTATGTGTGCAACTTTTTTCTCTTTTTGGTCTTGAGTGGCTTCATCTAGTATCATGCTAATTGCAAGGATGGACATGGGCTAATTGAAGCAATTGCTCCTAAATGGGCCTAGGGCTTAATTAGGCCCTGCAAAAGAGCTACAAGCTCACGAATCGTCAAAATAAAAACATCAACACATTGCAGTATATGGGAAAATTGCAAAAGAAAATTAATGATAATAATTAATAATGTTGCTTTTAAATGTTTTACTATGTTTTGTTTTTCACCGTACAAGAATTAATTATGTTATTTACAGAATTTCGTGTAAAAGAATTCTCAATCTATAATAATAAGGAAATTTGAATTAATGTGTAACAGCTTTTAGTTATCTCTTGCTTTAGGGTACACTAGGGCACACTATTCTATCTTATTTATCTTCCTTTTGTTTTGTTTTTTAAGTTGGTATATATTATATATGAAAGATCTAATTTAATGTTACTGTTCTTAAAATATTTCATTTTAATTGTTCATTATGTCTCTTGTAGTTTATATATCCTTGTTTCATTTCCTCACTGGGCTATTTTTCCCTATTGGAGTCCTTGGACCTATAGCATTCTGCTTTTTCAACAAGGGCTGTAGCTTAGATTGTAATAATAATAATAATAATAATAATAATAATAATAATAATAATAATAATAATAATAATACTAATAATAATAGTCAGAAATATTACCTTTTCAAAAGTATCACCTGATGAACTTTCTATTTTATTTGATCATTAATAATACGTCTATTTTGAAATATATTGTAAGCCTAAATTCAGACGTCAATTTTCGCGAAAGTGGAACAAGGATAAATGGTCCTATACGAGGTAAAATATCAGCTTTCAAAACCTCAGATAATGCCAGTAATGTAAGTGATTCGTCTCAAGAATGCACTTCGAACCTTTTACAAAATGAATATGTGGCTTTTATCATCTCAATATTACACTTAATCCACAGAGGGAGAAAACGAAAGATGAAGAATCCTTTCATTTTGTGGTACGTTTGGCACCCGGTCACGTCCTTGCACTTCGTTGGAATGGAAAATAGAACCATAAAGTTTTTTTTAAAGGCCATTCTTGAATGGCAGAGGCAAGGAACACTAATCATGCCCGAGCAGAAAAATGCCCGAGATTCTAACCATATATCCATATGATCAGCGCATAAGCCACCTCTCCACACAACCTATGAGCTGCTGATGACTCGATAAGTAAACCTATAGGTTCAAACAAACCCCCATCCTTAGGTCACAAGGATGGTGAGGTTGCAGACACTAAAGGTTTATTTTAGAGGCCGTTCATGAAAGGCAGAGCCAAGGAACAAATGTAATGGCCTAGCAGAACAATGCCCTAGAGACTGACCATATATCCATATGATCAGCACACAAAACCCCTCTCCACACAAGCTAGGACTAGAGGGACCAGGCAATGGCTACTGATGACACAACAAGTAAACCTATATGCTAGCACAAACCCCTATCCTTAGGTCACAAGGATGGTGAGGTTGTAGACACGATAAGAAATTATCTAATTTGGGTGGTACTCGATCTCCCGTTCAGCAGAACTCCGGTCAGGGACGTTTCCAATAGGTTACTACAACCACAGCGTGAAACCAAGGTTTTTGTGGGGAAAAACTAAAAATTAGTGATTTGTAACAATAACAATGGTCAGAAATGCATAATAAACAATATGACCAGTTGGAAAGATATATTATTATTATTATTATCATTATTATTATTATTATTATTATTATTATTACTAGCCAAGCTACAACCCTAGTTGGAAAAGCAAGATGCTATAAGCCCAAGGGCTCCAACAGGGAAAAATAGCCCAGTGATGAAAATGAATAAGGAAATTAATAAATGATGAGAATAAATTAACAATATATCATTCTAAAAACAGTAACAGCATCAAAACAGATATGTCCTATATAAACTATTAACAATGTCAAAAACAGATATGTCATATATAAACAACAAAAAGACTCATGTCAGCCTGGTCAACATAAAAACATTTGCTCCTACTTTGAACTTTTGAAGTTCTACTGATTCAACTACCCGATTAGGAATATCATTCCACAACTTGGTAACAGCTGGAATAAAACTTCTAGAATACTGTGTAGTATTGCGCCTCATGATGGAGAGGGCCTGGCTATTAGAATTAACTGCCTGCCTAGTATTACGAACAGGATAGAATTGTCCAGGGAGATCTGAATGTAAAGGATGGTCAGAGTTATGAAAAATCTTATGCAACATGCATAATGAACTAATTGAACGATGGTGCCAAAGATTGATATCTAGATCAGGAATAAGAAATTTAATAGACCGTAAGTTTCTGTCCAACAAAATAAGATGAGAATCAGCAGCTGAAGACCAGACAGGAGAACAATACTCAAAACAAGGTAGAATGAAAGAATTAAAACACTTCTTCAGAATAGATTGATCACCGGTCATTTAAGTGGCTGGAAATTAATGTATTATAATTACCGGCACCTACGATTCACATCATGTCCCTCTAATGGATTTGCTCCACTTTGCCTCATTACACTCGCAAAATGAACACTACTTCACTGCTTCTCTATTCTGGCTAGCGGAATATGGATGTGCAGCGCACATCAGAACGAATTTTTTAATCCTATGAAACACCTGTGGAAAAAAAAAAATTCCGCTTCATAGTCACCTCTCAAAAAAAAAGAAAAAAAACTATACATTTTAGAAATTTCAACACAAACACACACACACACATATACATATACATATATATATATATATATATATATATATATATATATATATATATATATATATATATATATATATATATATATATATATATATATATATATATATATATATATATATATATATATATATATATATATATATATATATATATATATAAATCGTTCTCTTGTGCTACCCTATATATGGAAATGTATTTCCATTGTTCGTTGTGGGGTACCCTTGCACAATAGCCCACATCCTACCAGAGATCTATGGCAAACTTAATCAATCAAATCATCATTGTTCAGACTAGGCCACTAGGCCTAACGACAGCCATGAGTCAACAGCTGGAACAGCAGTCAGTATAAAAGTTATTTTTTATGTGTTGTCTGGATATGATAGAAGGTACAAGTTCTTCCGTATTTAGTGTTGTCAATGTTTGTGAAATATTCTATTTTAGTTGTTCATTACTTCTCTTGAAGTTTATTTATTTCTTTATTCGCTTTCCTGACTGGGCTATTTTCCCAGTTGAAGCCCTTGGAATTATAGCATTTTGCTTTTCCAACTAGCTTAGCTAATAATAATAATAATAATAATAATAATAATAATAATAATAATAATAATAATAATAATAATAATAATAATAATATGTGTATATAAATATATATATATATATATATATATATATATATATATATATATATATATATATATATATATATATATATATATATATATATATATATATATATATATATAGACAAAAGTTATTGAATACTAAGAAATAAAAATGAATTAACTACTTCGTTGACATCTGGTAGAGAATTAAGACGACTGGACATACCCATTATTATTATTAATATTATTATCATTTCTATTATTACTTTTTATTATTATTATTATTATTATTATTATTATTAATATTATTATTATTATTACTTGCTAAGGTGCAACCCTAGTTGGAAAAGCAGGATGCTATAAGCCCAGGGGTTCCAACAGGGTAAATAGCCCAGTAAGGAAATGAAACGAGGAGCCATAAAATATTATAAGAACAGTGGCAACATTTAAATAAATATTTCCTATATAAACTATAAAAACTTTAACAAAACAAGAGAAAGAGAAATTAGATGGAATAGTGTGCCCGAGTGTACCTTTAAGCAAGAGAACTCTAACCCAAGGCAGTGGATGACCATGATACAGAGGCTATGGCACTACCCAAGACCAGAGAACAATGGTTTGAGTTTGGAGTGTCCTTCTCCTAGAAGAGCTGCTTGCCAGAGCTAAAGAGTCTCTTCTACCCTTACCATGAGGAAAGTAGCCACTGAAAAATTACAGTGCAGTAATCACTTGGGTGAAGAAGAATTGTTTTGTTATCTCCGTGTTGTCAGGTGTATGAGGACAGAGGAGATTGTGTAAAGAATAAGCCAGACTATTTGATGTGTGTGTGGGCAAAAGGAAAATTAACTGTAACCAGAGAGACGGATCCAATGTAATACTTACTGGCAAGTCAAAGGACCCCATAACTCTCTACCGGTAGTATCTAATTTAATAGATATTCAATTGGCCTTAAGAAGGCCACCTATGCACAATGTAATTAAATATTCTTGTGGTCTTAGGAACGAATATATATATATATATATATATATATATATATATATATATATATATATATATATATATATATATATATATATATATATATATATGATATCCCCATGACCTTATTCTTTAATTGAAATATACATGACCTGAGAGGGAGACCTATTCACTTCCAACGAACTTATTCTTTAAATAATATAAACATTGATCTTAAGAGGGAGACCAATTCACTTCCATTGATCTTATTCTTTAATTGACATAGTCATGACCTTCAGAGGGAGACCTATTCACGCCTCACAATCTTATTCATTAATTGACATAGACATGACCTTAAGAGGGAAACCTGTTCCCTTCCCATGATCTTATTCTTTAATTGACAGACATGACCTTAAGAGGGAAACCTATTCCCTCCCATGATCTTATTCTTTAATTAACATAGACATAACCTTAAGAAGGAGACCAATTCCCTTCCCG
>NC_090731.1:28625162-28627662 GCF_036898095.1 Palaemon carinicauda | reverse complement strand
GTACAGTAAGTCCGAAAGTTATCGGCCTTGTTCCTCCGGACCCGAAAGGAGATTACTTTTGTTGCATAACATACTTCTGCACTAACACATCTCTTAGGATAATTCTATCCTTTTAACTACCTATATACTTTTATCCATCTTTTTTCATGAAAAATTAAAGATGAAATTCTCAAGAAAGAATAAAGACAAAATTTTCATGAAATTTTAAAAACGAAATTTTCATGAAAGTTTAAAGACAAAATTTTTTTGAAAATTTTCATGAAAGTTTAAAAACGAAATTTTCATGAAAGTTTAAAGACGGAATTTTCTTGAAAGTTTAAAGACGAAATTTTCATGAAAGTTTATTGACGAAATTTTCATGAAAATTTAAAGACAAAATTTTCATTGAGTTTAAAGACGAAATTTCTCAAAGAAAAAAACAAAATTTTAAAGACCACACCTTGTGGTTCACAACGATTCTAGCAGAACTATTTGCAACATTCATGGCACCATTTAACTGATCCTGGTGTAGCGCCAAGAAAAAAAAAAAAAAAAAAAAAAAAAAAAAAAAAAAAAAAAACGACTCTGAACCTTGAAACCCGGTAGTATTGCGTAATTCCTCTTGCCAGACACAATTAAATCTTCCCCCAAACAAGTAATGCTAGAATAATACCTTTTTAAGTTCCGTTATGATAATTCCCGCGTGATGACCTCAACAAAATTATTTCAATGCTATTAGAATGACTGTATGTAGGATTGAGTTCACAGCAATAGCATGATTTGTGTTTGGTAACGCTATAATGTGATTATCCAAAGAGGGCGATTTCACATAAACAAAGGTAACATCATGTTTACCATCACATAAAGATGGAATATCTTGGCTGAACTCTACTTAGGTCCTCAGTGGCCCAACCCGCCAATTGCCTGCTCAAGGTTAGAAACAATATTTGTTGGCAGTCACTCTTCAAGTATTTCCGTCTGCCCCCTCATTCCTAGTCAGGAAAAAAATTAATATCAATAAATATTCCTCGCTTCCGATTTTCTCGGTCTTTTTTTCAATGCCATTTCATATCAGACGTCTGGAGAGACTTTTATTGAAGACAACATAAATCTGAGGAAAAAGTTTCTATATTTTCTGCGACACTTCATTCATGATCTGAATATCGGGTTAAATCAAATACCATAAGCGATTGATTTACGAAGCAGTTTGTAAAATTTCTATATTTTCTTCTGCGACACTTAATTCATGATTTGAATATCGGGTTATATCAAATGACATAAACGTTTGATTTGCGTAGTCTGTCAGTGGAAAATGTAACAGTAACATGTACCTATGGTAGGCTACACTGTCACCCCGAATTCACTATTGTGATTCTTTTTTTATTTATTAATTTTTTTTTTTTTTTTTTTTTTTTTTTGCCTGTCCTACAGAGCCCCATGATGGTAATATCGTCATACGCACATTTCAACATTTCAAATTTACATGTCAATATGTTTCCCACTCCTCTCATTCCTGGGTTTCCAAAGTTCTCTTTCACTCTTCGAACTTGCACTCTGAAGATTCACACTGGCAATCTAACACTTCAGATTCGACCTCCGGAGTTGCATAATTGCACTCTGCTTCTTAGAGTAGCTAGATTCTTCACTCTAAACTGCTCTTTATATCATACTTAGTTGTAACGTCATTTGCCTCTGAGCCATTTCCGTCTGTAACTCCATGTGAAAGAAAGAAAAAAAAAATAGTAAAACTCTCCTTCCAACCATTGATATTTTTTTTTATTGGAAACTTTGTGTTTTGTTTGACATCTACTGTATATATATGACAAGTTTTTTTTTTTTTCTTTTTTTTAGAAAAAAAAAATTTTGGGAAGGTGTGAGGGCTTTTATGTTAGTTTATGCAATCCAATTATTTGTTGATGACTGTGTCCTTTTTTTGCTGGACTTTTATTTTTATTATCAATGTTGCTACTGTCAGTAGTACTTTAGAAATATATATATATATATATATATATATATATATATATATATATATATATATATATATATATATATATATATATATATATATATATATATATATTATTGTATAGCGGGAGTAGACCCTCTTTCAAGCAAGTTTTATTCAAGGCCAATAGATTGGCCTTGGTTTTATTAAAAGTGATAGCTGCCTCAGTGGCGTTAATCTTGTAATGAACTTTTTCAAAAGAACAATAAAAAGAAAGTTTTTACAAGATTAACGCCACTGAGGCAGCAATTATTATTATTATTATTATTATTATTATTATTATTATTATTATTATTATTATTATTATTATTATTATCTAACGTCAAGAATCTTTTCTGCGCTGCTTTTCCCTGCTTGCTTTTAGTCTGAACCCCATGCGCTCTCCTATCAGATCACAGAGTGAGCAAGGTGCGAATGTCTTTGAGGACAGAAGACTTATTTATATGTCTGATGTCACCCTTCCTTTCCTTCCGCATGGCATTGAACCTTTTTCTTCATTGCATTCTCATCACTGGT
>NC_090731.1:28592662-28617662 GCF_036898095.1 Palaemon carinicauda | reverse complement strand
TCAAATTATCCATAATTTTCAATTAATGTACAAAGATAGCCCCATTGTGCGTACAACACCGATAGGTTGAATTCCTAATGCTATAACCTCTACTAGAACATTCCTTATTTTCAAAACCTCTGATTTAGCAACATTGCTTTTAAGACTACCTATATTCGTCAACACCTTCGATCTGTTAACAATTTTTAGCAAATTGTGTGCCCTTTTACTCAGCAATAGTTCATTCTTTGCTTACTCAAGGTCTTGCGAGTACAATCAACCCATTCAATTTCCTCCCCCTTTTCCTCAATTCGCCTGCCCTTTATAAAATCTATAACTTATGGTGGCCTATTGGAAACATCCCTGCCTGATGATTCACCGGATTGGGGTTCGAGTCACGCTTAAGCTCGGTAACTTCTTGTAGTGAGTGCAACCACACCATCGTTAGGGAGGTAAGAATGGGGTGTTTGGGGAAGCATATAGGTGTACCTGCTGAGTCATCAGGACCCATTGCCTGGCTCTCCTTGGTCCCAGCTTGGGTGGAGAAGGGGTATGGGCCATGATCTTAAGTGTTTATGGTCAATCTCTAGGGCATTGTCCGGCTAGGGCATTGTCACTGCCTCTTGCCTCTGCCATTCATGAACGGCCTCAAGTAGGCCTACATTTCATTTTTCACGCTACCATTTATATTTAGTTCAGGAGACAGCTGACTATCGACATTCACACAACTTTTGTTATCGTGCTTCAAGTATATGTTCTTTTCTGATAGGTTCCAAATCTTCTTAAATTTTCAAATCCTTTCTCTGTCATCGTTTGTTTTGGTTTTTCAAAGTCTATGAATCCTTTTATGGCAGGATAAATTCTACTTTGCTGTATCATAAGCCACCACACACTAATTTGTTCTATTCTCCTGACTCGTGCCATTTCGTAACTCAGTTTTCGATATATATATATATATATATATATATATATATATATATATATATATATATATATATATATATATATATATATATATATATATATATATATATTTATATATATATATATATATATATATATATATATATATTATTATTATTATTTCTATTTAAAGGAAACTACAGGATACTTGTGCTACAATTCTTGTTCGGGTGATACTTTAGATATTCCTTCTTTGATAAATCTTAAATTATTCACTGTATGTCAACCAACACCTCTTGTCCTACAACAAACTGTCTGTTCTCGCTTTTCACACCAAGCCTTCTCTTTGTCTTCCCTTGGCTAGTTTTACGGTTTTCAAGGGAAAGCTATCTTATTTTGCCGATCTTCTTTCTTGACATATTCTCTATCCGTGTCCTCTCAATCTTTCCATTTCTCTGCCAACATTTTAATCGGTCCTTTTACTTCATCCAAACACCATTTCATTCGGGCTACAGCCCAAAATATCCTCAAATATCATTAACCGATATCCCATTCATATACTGTCCCTTCTTTGATAAATTTTAAGTTATTCAATGCCCTCAATCAATTGGTTTATTTTCAGTACATTTGTTCGTATCATGACAAATTTTCTACCCTTTCTCCTTGACATGCTCTAAAGGCTAATATGAACAGAAAATCGTCCGTTAGAAGAAATAATGCGTAAAAGGGCATCATAATACCAAACAATATAACTTTATATTGGACTCTTCCTTCCCACTAGTTATTTCAATTCTACATTCGGAGATTTAATTATTATCATTATCCTTATCATTACTAGCTAAGTCAAAACCCAAGTTTGAAAAGCAGGATGTTATAAAACCAAGGGGTTCAACGGGGAAAAAAAAGCCCAGTGAAGAAATGAATTAAGGAAATAAATAAAATAAATGAAAAGCAATGAATATCGAATATATTAAGATCGGCAACAACGTCAACATAATTTAGATATGACATAAGTAGATTATGAAGAGACGCTCATTTCATGTCAGATTTCCTTCTAGATGGAGGTGCATCTGAAGAATTTTATAGCTTTTGGACCTGCTCATACCTCACTTTAAAGGTTAAAAGGCCGCTCATGAATGGCAGAGACAAAGGACAGTGACATTGCCCTAGCAAGCAGGACAATGCCCAAGTCCCCTCTCCATCAAAGCTAGGACCAGGGAGAGCCAGGCAATGGCTGCTGATGACTCAGCAGTTATACCCCAACCTTAGCTCACAAAGATGGTGAGGTTGCTGCCCATAAGGAACTATCGTGTTTGTGGGGGACTCGAACCCCAGTCTGGCGATCACCAGTCAGGGACGTTAACAAATAGGCCACCGCAAGGATTCTCTAGAGGTCTCTCTTTTCTAGTTGCATTATATTTTCGGAGTTTCAAAGTATTTTTGTATCAAGATTTTCACCACTATAAACTATTTTAAGGTGTAATTCTATCACTCAACCATTGTAGCCCTGAATAGTTACAAAATTATTCGAAACATGTGTCGATACCAAATGCTAAATGGAGAAACTGAAATATATTTTCCCTGTTATTCTGAAAACTATCGGGAGGACAGTTTGTCTTAAGAGAAACTATCTTCGATTTTTGAACCCCACCAAGACATTGTCTATTTATCATATATATATATATATACATATATATATATATATATATATATATATATATATATATATATATATATATATATATATATATATATATGCGTGTGTGTGCGTATTTCAAACGGTGTGTGTATATATATATATATATATATATATATATATATATATATATATATATATATATATGTGTGTATATATATATATATATATATATATGTATACATATGTATATATATATATATATATATATATATATATATATATATATATATATATATATATATATATGTATATATATATATATATATATATATATATATATATATATATATATATACACACATATATATATATGCACATACATATAGGAATGTATATTTGTATGTATGTATATATATACACACATATATATATGTATATATATATATATATATATATATATATATATATATATATATATATATATATATATATATATATGATCCCTATAACACTCTCACATTTAAGAGGCGATTTGATTACTACCTTCAGGCTCCAACCTAGACCTTCCTTTTCCATCCACCATTTATTTTCCCATCTCTCGAATTTACTTGTCCATCTTTGTTGAAATATGGCCATTTACAGTCCGATCTTTTTCGAATTTGGGCAAAGAGAATGGTACAATTAAGCCAAATAAAGCATAATTACCTGATCTGAAATCATAACGCTGAACCCAGTTGATACTAAGCTATGAAACAGGATTTCACTATCATTATCAATTAGATAAACTTCTGTTTAGCTAAATTAAATTCTAATTGTCATGCCCTCTCCATCATGAGGCTCAATACTACACAGTATTCTAGACGCTTTATTTCAGCTATGACCAAGATGTGGAATTATCTTTCTAATCAAGTACTGTAGTTGAAAAAGTGGAACTTCAAAAGTTCAAACTTGCAGCAAATGTTGATGTTGAACAGGCAGACATAGGTCTCTTTTTATAGTTTATATATGAAAGATTTATTTCAATGTTGTTACTGTTCTTAAAACATGTTATTTTAATTGCTCATTACTACAAGAAACATGTTATTTTAATTGCTCATTACTTCTCTTGTAGTTTATTTATTTCCTTATTTTTTTTCCTCACTGGGCTATGTTTCCCTGTTGGAGCCCTTGGGCTTATAGCATCTTGCTTTTGCAACTAGGATTGTAGCTTAGCTAATAATAATAATAATAATAATAAGAAGAAGAAGAAGAAGAATTATAATAATAATAAAAATAATGATAATGATGATAATAATAATAACTAACAAAAAACAAAGGAAGACATATTGAGGATGTATTATTTAACCGCTCCAAGTAGGTGAACAGACCTCAGCGTTGCCCTAGTTTTGCATAATCAGAAAGCCTTTGACAAACAGCCAACACTTTGATTTAATGTCTTAATCAAAGCGATTTCTGAAAGACCTCTAACTTCTCTCCCGATTCAAAAACCAATCACCGAAATCCTACATCCGAATTGACTATTAATTATCGTCTGCTGGAATTCATATACATAGGCGCTGGTTGCATGTTGCCAAATGCAGTACATCCTTGGAGTTCTATGTAACACCAATTTAGCTCTGCTGATACTGTTGTGCTTTTGGCAGATGCTACTATGTTTTGGCAACTTGATCACAGGCGTTTTGGCAAACATTTTGGATAGGACTCGCCCACCTACACTTACGTGTAAGCTTTATAGTTACCCCTATTCGACTTCCGGCGCCCGATAAGCTCCCCTTGGTTCTATTCTGTTCTGTAAAGATTGCCTTGCCTTATGCAAGACACGGGCTCTTGCGTTGACAGCCTGTAAGCGAATTTAATTGAAAGAATGAAGTCCCCTTGGTGATTTTGATAATTGGTCTTTTTTTAATATGATGGAAATTAACAAATCCGTTAGAATATTAGATTAATTAGCATACAATTTTATATAGGACAGATTCACGAAGATTTGAGGGAAAGTTAAAAAAAAAAAAAAAAAAAAACATTCGTAATATCATACATTGACTCTTTTTTTTCTTTCTCCAATTTTATTATCAATGATATTTCCAAATATCCATTTTTCATGGAACCGAGTACTGTTAAAGTAAAGTTTTTTTCCCATAATCAAACTCACTAGTATACAATGCCATATACGAAAATATAAAATGGCATCTGCCAATTGGTGACACTTTTACACCACACTTTTCCTTGGCACCCTTCAAGAGTAAAATTCTGATCTCCAGTGACCTAAATACACAGTTTATGTTCCTCTGCCTTGAGGTATAATGCATCTGCTACAAAAAAGATTCCGAGAGTTATGTCAATGCCAATAATGGCCTCTTGAGGGTGAGGACCATTCTTCAGAAGGGTTCACAGTATATACAAGCACATATACACAAACCCAATACATATGTATATTATTATTATTATTATTATTATTATTATTATTATTATTACTTGCTATGCTACAACCCTAGATGGAAAAGCAGGATGCTATAAGCCCACGGTCTCCAACAGGGAAAATAGCCCAGTGAGAGAAAGGAAATAAGGAAAACTACAAAAAATTTAAGAACAATAATAACATAAAAATAAATCTGTCATATATATATATATATATATATATATATATATATATATATATGTATGTGTGTTTGTTTGTATGTGTATAAATATATATATATATATATATATATATATATATATATATATATACATATATATATATATATACATATGTATATATGTGTGTATATATATAATCATCATCATCATCATCAGCCGTTACTAGTCCACTGCAGAACAAAGGCTTCAGACATGTGGATCATCTCCAGAATTTCAACATTGTAACTAAACGACGCGTGTTGGACTTCTCGTGTTATGACGATAAAATAGAGATGTTAAATGATCAAAGTTTAATCAGATGGACATGTCCTTTCACTTGGGCCTTGTTCTTGGTCTTTTTTATGCCAGTCGACACCAGCAAACTTTCTTAGTTCATCAATCCATCGTCTTCCCTTCTTTCGCCTTCTTCTTTTACGATCTTTAGAGACCAATTATATTAGGCTTGATGTTCATCTATTATCTCTCATTCTTATAATATGTCCTGCCGATGTCCATTTTTTTTTTCCATTTTTTCTTGCACGTTAGTTTTCTCTTGAATCCATGTTGCTCTTTTCCTGTCTGTTAGTGTTATTCCCATCATTATTCTTCCCACAAATCTTCAAGTTGTAACTAACCTATGTTCTAATGGTTTAATAAAGCTCCAAGTTTCTTATGCATAAGTTGAAATTAGTAGGACCATCTGAATAAATACTTTTACGAGTAAATACACACGTAAAAAAAATGAAAAAAAAATAAAATTAGCCATTTCTAGTAGACTGCAGGACAAAGGTCTCAGACATGTCCCTATTTATGTCTAGGGTGTTAGTTTTACAGTTTTCATCACTACGGTGGCCACTGTGGATTGGTAATGGTGAAAGACTTTAGTCTGATCTCTCACAAAGCTGATCATGGCGATACACAAACCCTTCCACAATGTTAAAGTATCCCCACTCAGAAAGGGATATATACATACATATATACAAATACATACAAATATATATAAATAAATATAAACATATATATATATATATATATATATATATATATATATATATATATATATATATATATATATATATACACTGTATATGTATATATGTATATATATATATGTATATATATATATATATATATATATGTGTGTGTGTGTGTGTGTTTGTGCGTGTGTATATATATATACATATATATACAGTATATATATATATATATATATATATATATATATATATATATATATATATATATATATATATATACATATATGTGTGTGTGTGTGTGTGTGTGTGTGTGTGATTCTTCTCTTTAGCAGATAAGTAGATATTGTTTTCTATATCTATCCATCTATATATATATATATATATATATATATATATATATATATATATATATATATATATATATATATATATATATATATATATATATATACATATATATATATATCTATATATACATATATATGTGTATATATATATATATATATATATATATATATATATATATATATATATATATATATATATATGTATATACAGTATATATATATACATACAAACATGTAATCCTTCCCTCTAGCAGATAAGTAGAAATTGTTATTTTCGCTATTGGTTCAATGAACCTCTCTCACTGAATAATCTTTTTTTTTTTTTTCAGGACCCAAATATGTTGAACATTCCGGGTCTGTGCGGCATCATTGTCTTCTACCTGCTCATCCTAGGAATTGGCATCTATGCCGCTTGGAAGAGAAGGTCCAAAGGAAACTCTTCCGATGAGGTCATGCTCGCTGGAAGATCTATTGGACCCGTTATTGGCATTTTAACTATGACAGGTCAGTTCCTTTTATTCAGTTATAATCTACGTATTCATGATTAAATGTTCGCTTTGTTTCTGTCACTGTAGCTGGAATTATGACATTTTCGTTTATTCCGTCATTGGCATTTTAACTATGACAGGTCAGCTCTGTTTGTTCGATTTTAATCTGCACTGCTAAAATTTTGCATAGAAAAAAAAAACGGTAAAAGCCTTGCAACATTTATTCCAAGATTTTTACTGTTTTAAAAATGGATATATTGACGTAAAGGAGTGATATTACGGTCACCAACCTGTAAAAGGTGATAACAAAGTAAGGTAAAATTACAGTCGCCTGTAATTTACTGAAATACGGTTGTGAACAGTAAAAAAATTTTACGGAGAATTTCCGATTAAAATTACGGTTTATTTTAACAGTGTATGTGCTCATGATTATGGATTCGCATTGCTTCTTTCATTATCTTTCACTAACTTGGGATAGAGTTCTCCTGCTTGAGGGTACACTCGGGCACAGTATTCTATCTTATTTCTCTTCCTCTTGTTTTTTAAAGTTTTTATAGTTTATATATGAAAGATTTATATGAATGTTGTTAGTGTTCTTAAAATATTTTATTTCAATTGTTACTTACTTCTCTTGTAGTTTCCTTATTTCCTTTCCTTACAGGTCTATTTTCCTTGTTGGAGCCCTCGGGCTTATACCATTCTGCTTTTCCAACTAGGGCTGTAGCTTAGCAAGTAATAATAATAATAATAATAATAATAATAATAATAATAATAATAATAATAATAATAATAATAATAATAATAATAATAATAATAATAATGGTTGCAATCATGACATTTAGGTGAAGGCCTATTCCGTCATTGATATTTTAACTATGATAGGTCAATACTTTTTATTCAGTAATAATTTATATATTTTTGATTAAGTGCTCAATATGTTTCTCTCACTGCAGTTGTAATTATGACATTTTGCTGTATATCTTTACTGATATGTTTACTTATCGATAAATATCCATACGAAAATATACGTATTCTTAATTGTATGTCAAATTCTAAAGCCACCACAGTTAGAAAAAAACCGTAACTTTTATCGGAAATTCTCCGTAAAGATATACCGTTTTCACCAGTTTTTCAGTAAAATACAGGCGACCGTAATTTTACATGACTTTGTTATTATCTTTTACGGGTTGGTGACCGTAATATCACTCTTTTACGTCATTTCAACAATTTTTAAAACGGAAAAAATCCTGGAATAGATGTTGCCTAACTTTTACCGGTTTTTAATGCAAATTCCTACCAGTGAATTTACATAAGTATTTACTTCTTTGATCAACCCCGAATGTTTCCTACATATAATACAACTCATCGAGTTGTTTTCGTTCTTGTCTTTTAGTTCAGGTTTGTTACAGTAGCGTTATATAATAATATCAGACGCGACAACTTTTCATAAGAGTAATTGATTTATTGTCTACCAAAAGGAACTGTTGAAAACTTATTCCAAGTCAATAATAATTTTCTTTTAATTATGTACACATTGTTAGAAATACCCATAAACGAGCCTTTAACAAGAACGGCTGAACTACTACAAATGATCATTTTACTTGGAATGCAATAGAAAAAAAAAAAACATAATTAAAGATATGTTATGATATAATATTATGTTGAAATGTGGGTTTACAGAAATCAACATGTGTTCAGTTATATAAAAACAAATGGAATATCCTCGATTTTCTCATAAACTTCAATATGGTTTCTCATTACAGGCAAGCTTTACTGAATTTGATTTCTTGATATGAAAGCTATTTTAAAACCATAATAATAGAAGCAGTAGAATAAATCATTAGATATTCTAAAATAAATTCCAACGTGATCAGAATTCTTATCAAGGCAGAGATTTTTTCTAGCAACTTGACAAACAAATAAATCTAATATCACCGGCGCATTTTATATCATGCTCAGACGGTCTATCATAGTTTTCGACCTTGTAAATATTATTGAACTCAACGATAAGATGAAAATAAAGTTTGAAAATATATTAACTCGTATTTTCTTACACAAGCAACGTGAGATACCATAATAGAATCCAATAAAAATCTAACTAATTTTTAATTGATTCTTCATCTTTGTGAAGCTAAAAAAACATCTTGATCTGTATAATTCATTAGCTTTGCTAAAATCCCTTTACTGAGTATATGTTTAAGAGTATGTAGGTTAAACAAAAACTTTATTACCTAAAGTAATGGGCTGATTAATTTCTCATTATCCTACATGTTTGAAAGAGTGTAGGTTAAGTAAAAAAAAAATGTATCACCTAAAGTAGTGGGTTAATTATTTTCTCACTATTATAGGCTACACTGTTGAAAAAATCCGTAATTTTTATCGAAAATTCTCCGTAAAAATATACTGTTCTTAACCGTATTTCAGTAAAATACAGGCGACTGTAATTTTACCTTACTTTGTTATTATCTTTTACGGGTTGGTAACTGTAACATCACTCTTTAATGTCAATATATCCGTTCTTAAAAGAGTAAAAATCCTGGATTAATGTGCCAGACTTTTACCGTTTTTTAATGTAAATTTTTAACAGTGATTGTAAAAGCCTTATAACAATAGGCTACTTAATGCATCACTTATTGTTATCATTTATTGAGAACAAGAGGATTTTCCTATTAGAAAATAGGAGTGAATTTATGATTGAATATCATTCGGCTAAAATCTTTGGGTAATGTAAATTTCTGAGGTCAGGAGGTTATTATTAGATACAATTATGACTCTCAATATAGTATGGAATGATAAAACATGACATATTCATCGTATTTCATTATAAAGGAAAGTTATAACTAAGTTTCCTTATTATTACTGTATGTAGATCTCGAAGGATGTTGAGTTTTTATCCGTGTCTGTTATTAATATTATTATTATTATTATTATTATTATTATTATTATTATTATTATTATTATTATTATTATTATTATTACTTGCTGAGCTACAACCCTAGTTGGAAAAGCAAGATGCCATAAGCCCACGGGCTCCAACAAGGAAAATAGCCAAGATAGGAAAGGAAATAAGGAAACTGATAGCATAGTGTACCTCAAGAGAGAGAGAGAACTCTAACCCAAGACAGTGAATATCTATGGTACAGAGTCCTTGGTAATACCCAAGACTAGAGAACAATAGTATAATTTTGGAGTGTCCTCTTAGAAGAGCTTCTTGCCATAGCTAAATAGTCTTTTCTGTCCTTTTCTGTGAAGGTAAAGGGAAGATGAGCTGGGCGGATGGGCTAGATGTCAATCAAGAGTTGATTATATTTTGAGATAGCCAGGATCCTGATATGAATTAAATTTTACAACAGGACTTCTCGTAATTCAATATGTTATTCTATACCTTACACTTTGCTAACAATTGTAAATAGGGATAACACGCTGGTCTAGAATTTCATTAGAAAAATGCTATTTTCATCAGACACAGAGTCAAATGCAGGGCTAGTTGAGTAACAAGCCTGGGCATACATAACACTAAAGAGGGTGAGTGGCAACGTTTTCAGCGCACAACAAATATCACAAGTTTAGTATTTCTAATGCAATAATCAAATTTTGCATTTTAATCCTTTATTATATATAGCGGTTATACTTGTCAATTTGTTAAATAAAAAAATAAAATTATTTCAATTTATGTTTCCCAAACTCTTAGTTTGCTCACAAAATGTTGATGGTCCTTCATCCATAATTGTTATTCAGTTGCTAGTAGCTCATGTCCTAAAAACAGTTATCTTAATTAAAAATTGTTTTTCTCAATAAGTACATGATTGTGCAAAAGAAAGCAAACATAGTTATCGTCAGGAGGGATCTTGACCTTGGGAACTTTTAGAAATGTTATTAACTCATGTGTAGTACAACTGGCTTCATTAATTCCGGTACACTCACGGAACCGAAGATGTTAACTGCTCTGCATTGCAATAGGTAACGAAAAGGATAAACAGTTGACAACAATGCCTGCACAACAAAGTCGCTGAACTTTTAAACACATGATCAAAAGTCTATATTTTTTTTAATTTTACGAGGTGCTGTACAGGAAAATATTGTTATTTGCTCAACAGCACGTCTTAAAATTAAAGAAAATGCTTTTAATCTCGTGTTTACAAGTTCAGTGACTTTGCTTTACAGGCAGCGTTGCCAATAGTTTCTCTTTTGAGACACAGTGTTACCTGCTATAATGTACAGCTGCTGTCAGACTCTCCTTAGCTTCCCGTGAAGCGTACCGGAAGAAATTGAAATAGTACAAAATAGGTCAGTTTCCTTCATAATGACAACACAAGATATAAGGAGTAGCTAAACTATAAGATTACTTATTGATTTTATTAGATTAACTGGTATATTCATGATATTGAAATGTGCATCAATGAGGGGCTTACAGGGTTGCAAAATGCATGGGAAATTAACGTTTTGTGCAGTAGCAGTTAACGGCAAAGATTCGTTCCTACATTTCCCACAACCTAAATTTCATAGGGTTATGGTAACCTATTGTAAATGTCCCTGCCTAGTTATCTGCTGGACTGTAGTTCAAGACACACTCAAGCTCGATAGTTTCTTATAGAGTCTGCAACCTCACCATCGCACCCTTATGATCTAAGGATGGGAGCTTTAGGACAGCCTATAGGTCTACCTGCTGAGTCCTCAGCAGCTATTGCCTAGTTCTCATTGGTCCTAGCTTGGGTAGAGAGTAGCTTGGGCGTTGATGTGGTCAGTCTTTAGTTCATTGTCACTGCACCTTGCTTTTGCCATTTAATTTACATTTGAAATTCAATTTAGTTAAAAAAACATCATTATAAAATCTACATTAATTTAAATATAGAATAAATGGCTAAATATATCTTTGCACGTTTAAACAGATAAAAATAATTAAGCAAACGCGATTAAAAACAAATAGAGCACCAAGATATATCTTTCAATGAAATTTTTATTATTATTATTATTATTATTATTATTATTATTATCATTATTATTATTATTATTATTATTATTATTATTATCATTATTATTATTATTAGTTAAACTATAACCCTAGTTGAAGAAGCAGGTTGCTATAAGTCCAAGGGCTCCAACAGGAAAGAATATCCCAGTGAGGAAAAAAAACAAGGATATAAATTAACTACAAAAGAATTAATGAACAATCAAAATAGAATATTTCATTTATATACAATAAAAACTTAAAACTTTAAATTGAATCTTTTATATAAAACTATGAAAACTTCAAAAACACAAAAGGAAGAAAAATAAGATAGAAATAAGAGTGTGCCCGAGTGTACTCAAAAGCAAGAGAACTCTACCCCAAGACTGGAAGACCATAGTACAGACGCTATGCCACTACCCAAGACTAGAGAACAATGGTTTGAATTTTTACTATGGAGTGTCCTTGTACTAGAAGAGCTGCTTACCATAGCTAAAGAGTCTCTTCCACCCTTACCAAGAGGAAAGTAGCCACTGAACAATTATATTGAAGTAGTTAACCTCTTCAGCGAGAAGAACTATTTGGTAATATCAGCGTTGTCAGGTATATGAGGACAGAGGAGAATGTGGAAAGAATAGGACAAACTATTCGGTATATGCATAGGCAAAGGAGGAATGAGCCGTAACCAGAGAGAGATCTAATGTAGTACTGTCTGGCTAGTAAAAGGGCTCAATAACTTTTAAACGGTAGTATCTCAATGGGTGGCCGGTTCCCTGGCCAACTTATGATATTTTTATCATTATCATCTCTCTCTCTCTCTCTCTCTCTCTCTCTCTCTCTCTCTCTCTCTCTCTCTCTCTCTCTCTCTCTCTCTCTCATGCTCAATATGATGGGGAAGCAAGATAGAATGCCAAACAATGGCACTGCTTTTTAGGGAGGGCAAATTCCTAGCTCCCCTTATGAATTCTCAAAATACATTACTTGTATACTTCTCGTCAGATGCTTCTAGAGAGAGAGAGAGAGAGAGAGAGAGAGAGAGAGAGAGAGAGAGAGGGAGGGGACTTGGCACTGATGTAACCTCTATGCTTACGTAATTGCTTCGCACTTAGCAGCTATTTGATTCTAATGAAATTAGGTCATAATTATTGAAAAATATATTAAATTTTTGATGATTTCTTCTTCGCTGAATTTTTACCTTTAGAAAAATAGACGCAGATACGTAGTTTACGACATTCATATATATAATAAAAACCACTATTTTCGAAAAATATAATACTTGGAAAATAAATAGTTTGATCTGTTTTTCAGAAAGATAATATATATATATATATATATATATATATATATATATATATATATATATATATATATATATATATATATATATATATATATATATATATATATATATATATCGACGTTATTAAACCTAACAACGGATACTATAAAACATTAGACTATCCCCTTGCATATTTCATTATCCATGAAAACAAAATCTAAAATAAACTGCTCTTTTACCGATTTATATATATATATATATATATATATATATATATATATATATATATATATATATATATATATATATATATATATATATACACACACACACACACACATATATATATATATATATATATATATATATATATATATATATATATATATATATATACATATATATATACATATACATATATATGTATATATACATACCTATATATACATACATATATATATATATATACACAAATACATATATGTATATATATATATATATATATATATATATATATATATATATATATATATATATATTATTTTCATGAAAACAGAATATTCATTCAATTCTAACTCTACTGGTGCAATAAAGTCTTTCGCATTGTTATCGAAACGGAAAATAAAAAGTAGAAAAATTAATAATTTTAGTTTCAAATATTATCATATTTCCCTTTCCTTTCTCAATTTTTCTAGAAGCATAATGAAATGTCTTTTTTTTTTTGGGGGGGGGGGTGTTAGTTTGGCTGGAAAAGAGGATTATATATCAAAACATACACGCATAAGCCTTAGTGATAATGCAATAACTAGGTAATTTTGCCAAGACATACCCCTATGTGTAGCGGATCTTTAGCCCCTCTGAAGTAATTATTATTATTATTATTATTATTATTATTATTATTATTATTATTATTATTATTATTATTATTATTATTATAGTCCTAGTCCCCAAAAAGAAAAGGAAATAGATAAAGCATTAAAATGGGAATAGGAAATTTAACAATCCAATATAAATAACAATCTCAAACGAGTAACTTATGATGCTTGAGACTATAAAGATATAAATCTCCTCAACTCAAAAATGTTTGCACCATGTTTGAGCTTCTGCAGTTCCACCGATTTGATTGTTTGAACAGGAAGATCGTTCCACAATTTTCGATAAAATTTCTCGAATAATCTGTAGCACTGAGACTGTGTTGATCTCACATTCTGTTAGATTTCTCTTGCTTAATTAGTAAGATATTTTATAAAAGGGGATATTGGGTAATGTTAAAATTGAGAATAGAGTAATACACAAACATTGATAATAGATCGGATGACATAGTCTACAGATTTATAGGTAATAAATGAGGAATATACTATAGTAAACAGTGGCTTTACTAGGACACTATCATGATAAAATTTTCGAATACTCTGTAGTATTGAGCCTGTGTTGATTTCAAATTATGTTAGATTTCTCTTGCTTAATTAGTAAGATAATATTTCAAACGAGAGATATTAGGTAATGTTAAAAGTTGAGAATAAAGATACAAACACTTATAATAGATAGGAGGACGTACAGTAGTTTATAAATCTAAGGATAATAAACTAAGAATGTAATGAACGGTGGCTTAAGATCAGACCCATTTACACTTTTAGAAAAAAAAACCGTAATTCTAACCGAAAATTCTCCGTAAAAATATACTGTTATCAACCGTAATTTAGTACTATACAGGCGATCGTAATTTTACCCGACTTTGTTATTATCTTTTACGGGCTGGTGACCTTAATATCGATCTTTTACGTCAAAATATCCGTTTTAAAACAGTAGAAAAATTGAATAAATACAGCCAGACATTTACCGTTTTTTTAACAAAAATTTTTAACAGCGCACCCTGGTGGAGGACTTATATAGAAGGTCTTGGGCCTATCCTCTCTTCAACCTCCACCCTCATATCCCTTTAAACAACGAATCACAAAACCCTTGTTTCTCTGGCACCTGTCCTTGTATGTCTTGGCTCGTGTCCCAAGTACGGACAGAAGGTAGGGCCAAATCAGAAAAGGGTTGTAGGTACGCACAAATTAGCACTGTGAGTGTGGGTGTCGTTATTTACAATCCTGACCTGTTTCTGGTCGTTCTTGTTTTATTTCTTCTCGTGTAAATCAAAATTTATCCTAGGTATTATCCTTAGGATAATTTCCTAGCACCAAAACCCTGACAAATATTTTTTTTTTTTTTTTTTTTTTTTTTTTTTTTTTTTTTTTTTTTTTTTTTTTACGGGTTAAAGGAGATTCTCTTGTTTAATCCATAAAACCTGAAATGGGTTCCTTTGCTGCAGAGCACACAGCCAACCTGGTAATGCCATTTAAATGCATTATCTTGCAGCTATGTGGCTCTTTCTCTTCTTTCATGTGTATTGCATATTATTTCAATTCTAAAGAATTTTTCGCTGCATTTTTTTAAACTTCAGGGGGTCCTTGATCGGGCTATCTTTTATTTTCAGAAAATCCATAGACAAGGAGTCAGGGTAAACAAATATCTTTTTATCTTGAACAGTCTGGAATTCATTTGAAAAGGCAATCTTTCAATACAATTAAAAGGAGATGAGTGATCATTAACATCACATTTTTTCTATTCAAATAAAATTCTTTTATAAGGTAATGAAATTTTACAGTTCAGGTTTTCAATTTTAGGAACTATTTGGGCAACGCATTATCATTTTTAAGAAGCTCTTCGGAATTGTAATAATTCAATATGAGGATATCTTTAACCACACTGTCTGTTGAGGAAACATTTTGTCAGCACTTACTTCAATTATGATAGTTATTTCGTAATATATTCTTTCAATTCTAGAATTCGATATGTGGATATATTTTAACAACGCTAACTATCTGTTGAGGAAATCTTTTTTCAGCACATATTTCAACTAATTTTCACAGGCAATTTTTTAATCTGACAAAAAAAAAATCCTTCGACAGCATGATCTATTTTTTAGGAATTACTTTAGCATTGCAGTCTTACAGTCTTTAAAATTTGCTAAATGACCCAATTTACATATCAGGAGAGCCTTTGAAATGTTTTCTTTTAACGGGAGGAAATCCTCAGACATGGCCATCTTTCAGTTTAACTAAAATCACTTGATAGCCCAATGATTTTAACTTGATGCTATACTTTGAGTGTTTGATGTATCAGTAAGATAAACAATTAAACTACTGGGTATCCTTTGACAGTATAATCCTTCCTGAAAAAGAGATCCTTGATTGAGTTCACTTGTTCAAATTTTTAAAAATAGAATCTTCAAAAATGAAAAATTAGAATTCTTTAACAACATAATCTTTGAATTTTAGACTACAATTTTCCAACAAAATCCTTCAGTTACATTGCTTCAAGAAAACTGTAATGCAATGTAATATATCCTCTTACATTTGCTTTACATACCTTGTATGTGATGTAAGTAATCCTACTTACCCTTACATTTCCCCTCACTTACACTTGAATCTATATAGCTATATATTGTATTATCCGTTAACTTCTCCCCTAATATACAGACAAACCACATCTTGCTCTTAGGTTTTCATTTATTGCGTACTGCATTTTTTTCTAAAGACACCAAGATCAATATATCACCGTCAAGATGATGAGGTTTTCTTTTGAAATTTGGATCATTCAATAGCTCAACGATCTTGCAACTTTCACCTCGATAGATTACAATTAAATTACCTTCGCACTTGCCATACCAATGAAAATAACCAATGGATTAACTATATCCCTTGCTTGTGGGTACACTTAGACACACTATTCTGTTTCCTTGTTTCCTTTCCTCACAGGGCTATTTTCCCTGTTGAAGCCCTTGGCTTTATAGCATCTCGCTTTTCCAACTAGGTTGTAGTTTAGCAAATAATAATAATAATAATAATAATAATAATAATAATAATAATAATAATAATAATAATAATAGTAATAGTAAACCTCTCTTACAGAGCAAAGCTACCTTCGTAATTCATTTCCTTTGAAGTGGAAAAGAAGCGATCATAGCAAGATTTTTCTTTGCATAAAAGTTCTGACTAAACCTGGTGCCAATGGCAGAGGGCTCGGAAGTTAGCTATAAAAGTGTGAGTTTTGGCTACAGCCTACAATCCTTGCCACGGGATCTGATCTTTGTACAGACAAATTGAGGTTTGTCGCTTCATTGTTCGTTTATTTCTGTCTTTTCTCTTCTTTGTCCTATTCCATAAGATGCTGAGTAAGCTGAAAGCTTTAGTAATTTTGGAGCTTCTTGCCAAGTAATGGCGAAATCAAGACAAGATATTCTATGAATATTATAACATGAACAACAATCTTCGTATAAGAGAAGTCAGGGTAAACAAATATCTTTTAATCTCAAACAGTTCAAGGATTACATGAACAAATCATGTTCTTGGCAATACACTAGCAACATTTTGTTACTCAGGTGTGAACAAAATTCTGATAAATGCAGATGTTAAAGCGGAGCAGAATTATCCAAATAAAATCCACGTTTTCGTGACTATACTCGTATAGGGAAGCGAGATTCCGATTATTTCTAATAGCAGAACAAAGGCCATTATGGAAAATCATTACGGAAAGCCATAGGTAAAGATCTTTGGGTTGTGGTGGTCTACTGGAAATGTCTTGGCTGACGATCTGCTGGACTGGGGTTCGAAACTCGTTCAATTTCTTTAGTTGTAGGGTGTGCAACCTCACCATCCTTGTGAGCTAAGGATGGGCTGTTTGGAGGAGCCTACCTGTTGAGTTAACAGCAGCCATTGCTGGCCCTCCTTGGTCCTAGCTTAGGTGGGCAGGAACTTCGACGCTGATCATTTGGATATATGGTCAATCTCTAGGGCATTGTCCTGCTAGGGCATTGTCATTGTCCCTTTCCTCTGCTATTCATGAGCGATCTTTAAACCTATATGAGATTTCAGATAGATTGAACAGAGACTGCAGAAGTCAGAAAGAACTTACTTCATGTTTAACCCCATTGAAGGAGAAATCTCATACAAACACATAAACGACAATAATCAAAGGCAAAAATTTATCTATAATTCCCTGATGATTACTCCAATTATGGAGTAGAATCTAAAAATGCAATGCAGTAAAGGAAAGAAAAATTTGCTAAAAAAGAGACGATAAAAGATAAAGAAAAACTTGGAAACTGAAATTAAATATAGAATGCTATGAGTTGGCCATAACTTTTATGTTCTTAAAAAGAAAAAAAAAAAGAAAAAAAAAAAAAAAAAAACTAAGGCGTTCCATTTACAATATTTTTTTTTTTCTTCCTCAATTAATTCATGCCTCCTATTTAAAGTGAAGAGCGTATCTCATTAATACTATATGAATATTGAATCACTATAAAATATTAGGTAATACTAATCCTCTCTGAACATATATTCAAGACCTCATGACTTCTAAAATTTTGTTGAAGTTTCAGGAAACTTAACGGCCTCCCTGAGCCCAACACAGTTTCTATGATGAATAACAATATTGTTTTGTATAAAAAAAATTAATCATTCCCAATAGTAAATCTAGTAACTCTAATCTTATCTGAATAGACATAAACAATTTCTATTCTCTTCTGTGTATGCGTGTATGTAAATGCAAAGTCTCCCAATCAATTCATAAAAATATGAATAACTAATTTGTTTATACCATTCATTTAGCAATTTAATAGTTTAAAATAAGTAGATATTAGTACTCAATCTCCAAATTGATACGTTGACCAGTAAATAACAACCAGAGGCAAAACGAGAATAAAAATCGTTTAGAAATGAGTGTTAAGCCGAATTTTATTTGCATTTATATTGTTACACAGAAAAATCTGTAAATTTCGCTTATCCACAGTTGGCGATGGTATAAGATTCTTCCTTTCTAAAAGTTGACTGTTGTTTTACTTTTTAGAATAGTCCATCACCATCATCTCCTCCTTTGCCTATTAACGCAAAGGGCCTCATAGAGGATTCATTGGCTAGATTCTATCAAAGGATAGCCAGTTTCTTGTGATGCGCTGTGCCTATCTAACTAAGGGGAGTGACCCCTGGCGGGTCATACTAATTCCAGTAACATCATCCGCCGGCCATCGAGAGTAGAAGTCGAAGAGACATTTTGTCTATTGCCTTAAAAACAATCCGTCACTCTACTCCTAGCGACTTCATTGAGATTTATGGGGGATTTCCTCCATACCTAAAGTTCTCGTTACTCTCAAGTTAAAAACTGTAGTAGTAATTAAAATCGATTCAAATTAAAAAAAAAGATTTTTAATGACATATATAGATGTATCAAATAAGATGTATTAGCATGCTAATGCATCCCCCACAAAAAAAAAAAATATATATATATATATATATATATATATATATATATATAGTATATATATATATATATATATATATATATATATATATATATATATATATATATATATATATATATATATATTATCACGATGCTCCTTTATCTATTTTAGTGAAACATTAGACAAATTTTAACAATTCTTTTTGTGAAATTATTATCTAGAAAGTAAAAATTGATTGACTTACCAGAGGTTTACTGATGTGTCTGGTACAGTTCACTTTTTTATAAATTCCATCTGAAAGAACAAGAAGAAGTAGACGAAGAAGTACTTGTTCTCGCTACAGAAATTTCCCCACAAAAAATATAGGTTAGGCTTGTCTCAGCCTATTTCGGCCACTAGGTAATTGGTTCAAGTCTGTTACTCTGGTACACATACCCAGCCTAAATGAAGGTCGGGTTTAAAAGCTTTATCTCTTTTTTTTTTTTTTTCTTTTCTCACCTATTTTTATTGCGGACGTGAATGAACCAGAAATTTTTTTCTGGTGTCGACTATTAGGCGCGGGAAATATTCTATTGTAGGTGTATTTTTTTTCTGGCAATGAACGTAAATGCGTTTTTTTTTTTTTTTTTTTTTTTTCTTTTTTTAAGCCTGGAAACAAAGGAGCACACTTTAAAGAGAGCAGGGTATTCTTTGATATGGCTTCTCTGAAAGATTGCAACTTGCCAAAATATGCGAGTTATGGGAGAGAAAGAAACCGGAGAAGAGGGTTAGAGGTGGTGGAAATAGTATTTGAAAGCATTAAAAGGGATTTGTATAGTTCGAATTCCTTTCGAGCATTTGAAACCCATGTCATTATAAAATCTGTCAGTTGTCAACAACGTCGAATCAGGAATTATTTATATTTTATAAAACAGACGGTTTATGTTAAGGTCGTTATAATTTCAGCGATTTAATCATTCAGTTTCTTATATTGTTTAATTTATCATATATGATTTATTGGTTTTTTAAATTCTGCTGAAGAAGAATTGGCAGGTTGGGTCAAAATTATTTTAATGTAAGATAACCTTCGTCTAGTACAGAAGGATGTTTACCGTGAAGCAAAGCTATATAGAGCCTAATCATGATTGGCAAGAGGTACAGCTCCTTTTCTGAATTAAGAAAACCATTATTTATTCACGATAAGAAATAAAATTAATGAAAGAAACAGCTAACAGCGAGACATTTACTAGACCATGCAAAGAAACTCTGGCGCCAGAGGGCCTCTATAGTTAGGTATTTATGACTTTTTTTCTTTTTTTATTAGGACAATTAAGAGTTTTTAGTCCATCTCAGAGGTTCTCCATCTCTGCGTGCCTCTATATAAACAAAAGAAGGCACTATGCGGTACTGCAACATAATAAATCAGTGTTACCCTCCTTGTGAGCTTTGGGTTTTACATTTAATTAAGTTACTTTGGCCGATTTCGTTTACTTAGAAGATAATAATCTAGTATTTTCGGTTGTAAACAAAGAGAAGTATCTGTGTGTGTGTGTATATATATATATATATATATATATATATATATATATATATATATAATATATATATATATATATATTCATATATATGTACAAATACATATCACATACATATACCAAGGTACTTCCCCTAATATATATGCTGTATATGTACAGTACATATATATATATGTGTATTTATATATATACACATATATATACATATATATATATATATATATATATATATATATATATATATATATATATATATATATATATTTATATATATATATATATGTATATATATGTGTATACATATATATATATATATAGAGAGAGAGAGAGAGAGAGAGAGAGAGAGAGAGAGAGAGAGAGAGAGAGAGAGAGAGAGAGAGAGAGAGAGAGAGAGAGAGAGAGAAAAAACCAACACAAGTCATGGTCACATTCATTGTTCTACTACTGAATCATAAATGAAACCGTTTTACAAAGTGAAATCGTCCGCATTATTATTATTATTATTATTATTATTACAACCTAAGCTACATCCCTGGTTGGAAGAGCAGGATGCTATAAGCCCAAGGGCTCCACCAGGGAAAAATAGCCCAGGGAGGGAAGGAAAGATGGGAACAAATGAAGTATTATTATTATTATTATTACTATCCAAGCTACAACCCTAGTTGGAAAAGCAAGATGCTATAAGCCCAGGGGCTCCAACAGGGAAAAATAGCCCAGTGAGGAAAGGAAATAAGGAAATAAATAAATGAAGAGAACAAATTAACAATAAATCATTCTAAAATAAGAAACAACGTCAAAACAGACATGTCATATAATAAACTATCAACAACATCAAAACAAATATGTCATAAATAAACTATAAAAAGACTCATGTCCGCCTGGTCAACAAAAAAGCATTTGCTCCAACTTTGAACTTTTGAAGTTCTACTGATTCAACCACCCGATTAGGAAGATCATTCCACAACTTGGTCACAGCTGGAATAAAACTTCTAGAGTACTGCGTAGAATAATAATAATATATATATATATATATATATATATATATATATATATATATATATATATATATATATATATATATGTATATATATATATATATATATATATATATATATATATATATATATATATATATATATTATTAAATGCTAAGCTACAACCATGGTTGGAAAAGCATGATGCTATAAGCCCAGAGGCTCCAACAGTGAGGAAAGGAAACGAGGAAAGATAAATATTTTAAGAACAGCAAAAAAGAAAAAACTATTTAAATATTTCCTTTATAAACTATAAAAGCTTTAACAAAACAAACAATGGAACACCACGGTACAGAGGCTATGGAACTACCCAAGACTAGAATATATATATATATATATATATATATATATATATATATATATATATATATATATATATATATATATATATATATATATTTATATATTATGTATATATGTATATGTATATATATATATATTATGTATATATGTATATGTATATATATGTGTGTATATATATATATATATATATATATATATATATATATATATATATATATATATATATATATATATACATATATAGTGGTGTCCTCCAATATTCCCGTCAATACCATTCCCACTACCATCCAACTCCCATTCCCAATCCCACTCCCACCTCCCACCCACACATCCAAAAAAAAAGAAGGTATATCAATCGACTTATTATTTTGTAAAGGATTCTCTTCTTTCAATCCTCGTAAATAAAAAAAAAAAAAAAACTTTAGTTTAACTCAACCACAAAAAATATATGATAATAATAATTTATGACCCTCGTTTTTTCGACAGGATGATTAACCAAATTAATAAAAAGAAACAGATTAATACATCAACGAACTCGTTTCTGTCTTCTTTAACTTTTGTTCACAAACAACCATGTTTTTCGACTTTGGTAAATATGTCATACCAACGGAAATTTAAAAGTGGAGTCTTAAGTTACAGCAATATTGAATATACGTCTTAATTAAAACAAAAAGCAAATCAAAACAAAAGATTTAAAGTTGTCAGCGGAACGAATGAAAGCATTTAAAACAAGCGGATTCTTTGAACATGGTTTATGATATAAAGAGAAGTGTCAACAAAATTGTCTTAAATCTGATTTCATGATTACAATGTGGAAATAATTAAATACGATCAATTTTCATCAGCGATTTTCATTAAGTTAATTACTCAAAAGACCTTTCATCTCTACGCAAGTGTGGCATAAAAAAAGATGACAACTCTAAGATAAGGAGTGAAGATGAAAGTCGGTTCGAGAAATTCTCGTAATTTGTGTTTCAATCCAAATTTCTCTTATTGCGGTACAACACTACAGATCAGTGATTTTGAGAGTCACGAGTGAGCCTCCATGTAAAACGTTAGAATACTTATAGGGAAACATAAAAAAGGAGTAGATGTGAAGTCAACTGGTTAGGCGAACCATTTTCTTTTTCATTTGAGTTATCCTCATATTCTTCTTAGCTTGAGGGTTAACTACTGCAATGTAGTCGTTCAATGGCTACTTTCCTCTTGGTAAGGATAGAAGAGACTCTTTAGCTATGGTAAGCAGCTCTTCTAGAAGAAGGACTCTCCAAAATCGAACTATTGTTCTCTAGTCTTGGATAGTTTCATAGCCTCTGTACCATGGCCTTCTGATGTCTTGGATTAAAGTTCTCTTGCTTAGAGGTACACTTGGGCACACTATTCTATCTTATTTCTCTTCATCTTGTTTTTTTAAGCTTTTATAGTTCATACATGAAAGATCTAATTTAATATTGTTACTGTTCTTGAAATGTTTTATTTTGATTGTTCATTACTTCTCATGTAATTTATTTATTTCCTTGTTCCCTTTCCTCATTGGGCTATTTTTCAATGTTGGAGCCCTTGGGCTTAAAGCATCTTACTTTTCCAAATAGGGTTATAGCTTAGCTTGTGATATTAATAATAATAATAATAATAATAATAATAATAATAATAATAATAATAATAATAATAATAATAATAATAATAGGCAAGAGTTTACGCTAATTCCCATAATATATTACTAGTGTGCACGACCCGTCAAAAATGAGGCTAGATATTTAGATAGATATGCACACAAACGCTCACATACACAGATTCAACCCTTACCACCCCCTACCCCTATCCGAATTACAACAATCTAATTTGGGCAATTTGTGGTTTTCTTTTTTTTCATTTCTGATGGTTATCATTCAGCCTGACAGGAATATATATATATATATGTGTGTTTGTGTGTATGTATATATATCACATATTTGCTCTTTATTATAGAGTAGAGATTATCAAATACAGAGGTGAATTATGCGTAAACATCTTTATTGTTGTAATAATACTCCTGGCAACTTTCTTGGAAGTACGGAAATTTAGCTTTCCTTTGAGTAAATAATTTCTAGTTTACAGTACTGATTATACTTACAACCTAATTGAAGTTAATTATCCACTTAGTGTCACATGATTGACCCAAATTTGAAGCATAGTGGATATAAGACAAAACTTGAATATCAAAGCAGTCGCTCATCTTCCTTTCATCTAGAATGGTAAAGTTCAGAAAAGATGCAAATGTGGCTGAATATATATATATACTATATATATATATATATATATATATATATATATATATATATATATATATACATACATATATATATATATATATATATATATATATATATATATATATATATATATGTATATATATATGTATATATATATATATATATATATATATATATATATATATATATATATATATATATATATATATATATATATATATATATTGTATATATATCATATATATACATAAATGTATATATATATATATATATATATATATATATATATATATATATATATAATATATATATATATATATATATATATATATATATATATATATATATATATATAGGCTTATGGTGGAGAGCATTTGGTAAACAAAATGAGAATATGAAATGTAAAATACCACTTACTCCAGAAAGAAAAGT
>NC_090731.1:28584083-28589083 GCF_036898095.1 Palaemon carinicauda | reverse complement strand
TATGAGATCTCACTAAAGTCATGAAAACAATGATGGATGCATTATTAATATTACAAGCTAAGCTATAACCCTGGTTGTAGAAACAGGATTCTATAATCCCAAGGGCTCCAACAGGGGAAAAATAGCACAATGAGGAAAGGAAATAAGGAAATGAATGAACTACAAGAGAAATAATGAACAATTAGGATAAAACACTTTAAGGACAATAAAATATTTAAACATCTTCTATTTATAAACTACAAAAAAAGACATGTCAGCCTGTTGAAGATGAAAGTATTTGCTGCAAGTTTGACCTTTTGAATTTCTACCGATTCAACTACCCGATTAGGAAGATCATTCCACAACTTGGTCAATGCTGGAATGAAGCTTTCATATATAAACTATAAAAAAAGACTTATATCATCTGTATATGAAAGGAGACGTATGTCATCTGTATAAACTATATAAATACACTTATGACATCTCTATAAGCTATAAAAAGAGACTAATGTCATCTGTATAAACTATGAAAAAACCCTTATGTTATCTATATAAACTATGAAAAGAGACTTATGTCATCTGTATAAACTAGGAAAAGATACTTATATCATCTGTATAAACTATAAATAGAGATTTAAGTCATCTGTATAAAATGTAAAAAGAGTCTTGTGTCATCTGTCATCTTTATAAACTATAAAAAATGAGACTTAGGTCATCTGTATAAACTATATAAAGAGACTTGTGTCATCCATATAAGCTAAAAAAAAAAAAGACTTATGTCATCTGTATATCTGTTAGTCCAAACAACTGGTAGGGCTCAAAACAAGAGTTCTACGAAATCTTTCAGCAAAATGGTCCCTCGAAAATGAAGGTTATTCATTCCCTTTATGGGTTCCCTTAATTACCTTATCTGGGGCAAGTTATCTTTACAGCTTAAGAGCCCTCGTCCTTTCAGAAGAAAAGTGAGATTTATTTATCTATAGGAAGTAGGGAAATAGGGAGAGCCCTCTAGAATAAATGGATTATGCAATATGCTCCTACTCGTAGAAGATGGTACGAACGATCTAGTCAGAAGTTGTTAGATGTTTCTTGTTAAAGGTAATTATACCACGTTTATATATATATATATATATATATATGTATATATATACATATATATATATATATACACATGTATATATATATACATATATACATGTATATATATATATATATATATATTACATACATAAATATGTCTAATATATATTCTATGTATACTTATATATATATATATATATATATATACATTTGTAGAGTAGATATATAGATATATACACACATATACAAACGCATATATATAAATATATATATATATATGTATATATATATATTATATATATACATATATATACATATATATATGTATATATATATATATATATCTATATAGATATGTATATATATATATATATATCTATATAGATATGTATATATATATATATATATATATACATATATAAATAATGTATGCAGAAAAGTTTTATATTTACGTGTGTACATATATATATATATATATATATACACACACACATCTTTTTCCCCACCGTTATCCCAACCTTAAGGAGTTGGTTGCCAGATGAGCCCTCTCCAATGCCTTTTATTAAATGCATCCTCTTGCACCAAACCTCTTCTCTCCATATCCTCCTTAACCTTATATTGCCATATAATTTTCTACCTCCCTCTTCATTTTTTCCCCCTAAAAGGTACCTCCCAAGTCCTCCTCACGCCCTCTCCAACATCCACCCTCAACACGTGCCCACACCATCTCCGTCGTAACATTCTTATCATCTCTGTAATCTTCACTACGCCTGCCATTCTTCTTCTATCATAATTTTCCAATCTTTTAAGCAATGATATTCCCATAATCCACCTCAGCATTCTCACATCTGTTCTCTCAAGCTTTGCTTCCCCTTTTCGCCTTAAAACCCAATGTTCTGATCCAGACATTAACACTGATCTTATTACTGTGCTATAGATCTTGACTTTTAGCTTAATTGACATTTTCTTATCCCATACCACTACTGCTACCTCCTTCCACTTTCCCCTTGCCGTTTTGATCCTATTACCAACTTCAGCCTCACATCCTCCATCCTTATTTATAGTAAATCCCAAGTATCCAAATTGTTCTACCATTTTTACAACTACGCCTCTACTTTTCATGTATGGCAATCCTGTCCCTGCCTTTCTCACTACTCACCATAGCTTTAGATACCAACATTTAACCTCAAGCTACCCCTCTCAAAAGCCTCTTTCCACTCTACCACCCTTCTATGTTATTCATCCATATCTTTAGCAGTAATGACCAAATCATGTATATATACTGTATATACATATATATATATATATATATATGTGTGTGTGTGTGTGTATATATATATATATATATATATATGTATATATATATGTGTGTGTATGTATTTATGTATACTATATATGAAAACATATTTACAAATATGCATATATTTATATGTAAAAAGGAATGTAGGCCTATGCATGTATATGTATATTTGTTTTAATGTATACATATATGTAAATATATATGTATATATATTATATATATATATATATATATATATATAAAGTGTGTTACCTAGTGATATGCCAATTTTCAACAGTTAAACACCTCACTCTTCAATGACTCACGAAATACATCATTAACTACATCGGATATGAGACAACAACATTCCAATGTCGTGACATTATTGCCAGATAAGTTGCCTGTTGACGATGCAAACAGGTTCAAAGATAAACAGCATCATTTCAGTGGACACTTGATCGGTAGTTGATCGAGAGGCTGGATTACAAAGTGTTAATTAAGCTGACGTCATCGGTTAAGGGAACGCTTCTCTTTCGAGCTGGTTACCAAATAGCTTTTGAATACTGACAGGAGAAGGATATACGTTTAGAGGAATCTCCCTATTATCATGAAGAGCAGGCGTTTATATATATATATATATATATGTATATATATATATATATATATATATATATATATTGTTATCATGATTCTCATCATTAGCCGTTACTAGTCCACTGAAAAACAAGGGCCTCACACATGTTTTTCCACTCAGGTCTATATATGGTCTTTATACACCAATTCACAACCGCGAACTGTTGGGACCCATTCTGTTATTCTTAATGTCTATGTATTGTCCGTTACTCTCATTATATATGTATATATATGTGTGTGTCTGTGTGTGTATGTGTGTTGGTGTGTATGTATGTATCTTTCCGGTCACGCTCCCATTATTTCTCCAAGTGTTCAGCTCTCCCGGTCCCTCGCCTAGGGGGAGAGGGAGTAGTCATACCCCGGTGAGTGAGGGTTGTGTGTGTGTGCATACTTTATATATCTAAATATTTAGTCATCATTTTTGAGGTGTCGCGTACATTAGTTGTATAATTCATAATGGGTGAAAATCCATATTGTGAAACAGAGCTATAGGATATTCCACTTTCAAAGTAAGTTCCTAAAGAACAAAGTAACCATATATGAAATAAGAGAAATACTAACAAAGAAAATGTGTAGAATGTAGTTTGAAAAAAACAATCTATTAAGTTATAAATACGTAAGTTATGCAAATCAGAAAGCCCTGGACAGGACAGCTAGATTTTTTAACGTTACATGTGAACTAGATAAACCCATAGCTAGTTAATAACAATAGTATATACCTTTGATAATATAAGGAAGGACTTCTAGTAAGGGAATTCACTTTGTGAGAGAAGCATATTTATTTCCGTTTCAGATATGTTGTTCCTCAGGATGGAGCATTGGCTGCTGGGACTATAGTGTTATCTCTATTATCTCATTTATTTTTCTTGAAACACACTATGGTAAATGTTTAAACTTTGTCATTAAAAAAAGATTTACTTGACTTTTGATAAGATTGTCAACAATTTAGTTAAGATAGTGCTCATTTGCTTTTATGTCTATTAACAGAAGTTTTATTTTTCTTCTTCTCTATGATAGACAGTTAGGCTTTGAAATAGATGGAACTGATAGACAGAGAGGCTTTTAGGCAGATGGAACTGATAGACAGTGAGGCTTTTAAATAGATGGAACTGATATACAGCCAGGCTTTTAAATAGAGGGAACAGAAAGACAGATAGCATTTTATAGATGGAACTGATAGACAGTCAGGCTTTTAAATAGATGGAACTGATAGACAGCTAGGCTTTTAAATAGATGGAACAGATAGACAGATAGGTTTTTAAATAGATGGAAATGATAGACAGCTAAGCTTTTAGATAGATGGAACTGATAGACAGCTAGGCTTTTAAATAGATAGAACTTATTGGTTGTCAGACTTTTAAATAGATGGAACTGATGGACAGCCAGGCTTTTAAATAGAGGGAACTGATAGACAGTCAGGCTTTTAAATAGATGGAACTGATAGACAGATAGGCTTTTAAATAGATGGAAATGATAGACAGTCAGGCTTTTAAATAGATGGAAATGATAGACAGTCAGGCTTTTAAATAGATAGAACTGATGGACAGCCAGGCTTTTAAATAGAGGGAACTGATAGACAGCCAGGCTTTTAAATAGATGGAACTGATAGACAGTCAGGCTTTTAAATAGATGGAAATGATAGACAGTCAGGCTTTTAAATAGAGGGAACTGATAGACAGCCAGGCTTTTAAATAGATGGAACTGATAGACAGTCAGGCTTTTAAATAGAGGGAACTGATAGGTAGCCAGGCTTTTAAATAGATGGAAATGATGGACAGTCAGGCTTTTAAATAGATGGAAATGATAGACAGTCAGGCTTTTAAATAGATGGAACTGATAGACAGCCAGGCTTTTAAATAGATAGAACTGATAGACTGCGAGGCCTTTAGATAGATGGAACTTATTGATAGTCAGACTTTTAAATAGATGGAACTGATAGACAGCCAGGCTTTTAAATAGGGGGAACTGATAGACATACAGACTTTTAAATAAATGTAACTGATAGACAGATAGGCTTTTGAATAGATGG
>NC_090731.1:28569083-28574083 GCF_036898095.1 Palaemon carinicauda | reverse complement strand
AATTTGAAGATTTTATCCCGTTAACGAGTTATTGATAACCAATCAATCAATGTTACTTGGCATTCGATTAATGATAATTTTTGTACATTTAGACGTGTTTTTCATATTTAAATAAGCCATATATATTTTTGATACATTAATGTCTGGATTCTCTTAACGACCTCGGGATCAGAGCCCCAGGCGAAATCACACAATGACAAGAGCTTGTATCCGGCGGGGAATCGAACCCTGGTCGGCAAGCTTGTATAGACAGTGACTAAACCACTTGGCCACGAAGAAAGATAAAAGTCAATGGCTTATTTGAATATGAAAAACACGTCTAAATGTGCAAAATTTATCATTAATCGAATGCCAAGTAACAAACTACCAATTAGCTACGATGGTTATTACTGTGGAAAGAATTCTTATTTGGACTGAATTAAAAAAAAAAATCTGAATATATTCCATTTGTCCAAGACAATGAAATTAGTATTTAACTCAGTGAGATGGTGGCCTGATAGTAGCGTCCTTGCCTTGTGATTGCCAGAGTGGTGTTCGAGTCCCACTCAAACTCGTTAGTTCCTTTGGTCGCTGCAACCTCACCATCCTTGTGAGCTAAGGATGGGGGCTTTGGGGAAGCCTACTGTATAGTTCTACATGGTCAGTCATCAGCAGCCATTGCCTGGCCCCCCTTGTACCTAGCTTGTGTGGAGAGGGGGCTTGGGCGCTGATCAGTATGTAATATGGTCAGTTTCTAGGGCATTGTCCTGCTTGATATGGCAATGTCACTCTCCCTTGCCTCTGCCATTCATGGGCGGGCTTTAAACCTTTAAACTGGTGTACATATAAGATATACATAGAATTCACATTCATAAGTTGCTTCCCAATATAGCATAATTATGATCCTTTATTGCCATCTTTGACACCACAGGTCATTCAATCTTCCCCTACCTCAGACTTTTCCCTTCACCCCCGTTTTAGCCAATTCAGCATTCCGCAATGCAATTAGTTCGCATCCTCTCTTTTTCCCACTTGCACAAATTGCACATTTGCCTCCGGTGACTCAGGGTTGCCAAGTTGGCCTTTTTTCATACCAAAAAACCCCCTTCAAATTTGGCCTTTTTTAAAAATTGGTTGGCCTTTAGTAATACCATGGAAAGGTGGGCCTTAAATACTAATTTTTTGCCTTTTTTTTTACTAATTCATTGGCCTTTTAAAGCTGCGGCTGATTAGAAGTTGTACTTTTCTCATTTAGAAAACCTGGCAATCCTGTCTGGTGTGTCATATTCACTTGCCGTCATCTTATTTCATTTGGTATATTATGGTTCGCTCTTTCCTTATTCCCGTTACATCGGAAGGGGACAGGTTTTTTATTCTCCTGGTCTTGAGCTGAGCCAGGATAAGTCATGGAAACAATTATTCAAGAATGGAATTATCATTTTGATCTCTCGAGTCTATTTCCTTCGTTGTCTAGTTTATTTCATGGCTGAAAATAAAATAAATAAAAAACTTGTGAAGTAGAACAGTTCACGGGTTAATTATTGTTGTGCTTAACATCGATTCCAATTTTTAATTCATAGTGCTTTAATTCTTGATTTTTACATTTACAGTGTTTTGATTCTTTGTGTAGGCCTATTGAATTTAGCGAGTTTTATTTTTTTGATTCGTTCATTTGAATTTGTAGTGTTTCAATTCTCTTGATTTTTAAACTTATCGTGTTTTAATTCTTCGAGTAGGCTTATTGAATTTAAAGTGCTTTAATTCTTTTTTTTTTAGTGTTTGAATTCTTAAATTATTCAAAATATATTGTTTTAATCCTTTAATTATTGAATTTATATTGTTTTGAGTCTTTAATTATTAAATTTATAATGTTTCAATTCTTTACTTATTAAATTTATTGTGTTTTAACTCTTAAATTATTCCATTTATAGTATTTAACCTTTTTCAATATTGAATTTATAGTGTTTTAATTCTTTATTTATTGAATTTATGTTGGTTTAATTAATTATTCAAATTTTATCGTTTTGATTCTTTAATTATTCAATTTATAATGTTTTAATTCTTTGATTATTTAATTTACATGGTTTTAATTCTTTAATTATTCAATTTATAGTGTTTTATTTTTTTAAATATTGAGTTTATAGTTTTGATTCTTTAATTAGTCAATGTGTATTGTTTTATTTGTTTAATTATTCAATTTATAGTGATTTAATTATCATTTTTTTAATTTGTAGTGTTCGATTTCTTTAAATAGTGAATTTATAGTAATAAACTCTTTAATAATACAAATTTTGATTCTTTAATTATTCAGTTGATAATGTTTTAATTTTCTAATTTTTCAATTTATAGAGTTTTAATTCTTTAATTATTCAGTATATTATAAATTAGCCTAGAAATACTTTGTTTATAAATAGTTTTTATTTTAATTATCATTTTAGCGTTTGATGTACATAAATGAGTCTATATTTGATTTTTTCTTTCTACGGTTTTCCATCTATCACTTTTTACTTCAATTTGACTGAATATATCATCTTTGTTCTTTCCTTTATGGTCATATTTTCTGTCACTTGAGGAATTTTTATATATAAGTAGTTTCATCTTTAATTAATTTTATTTATTTTCATGTTTGTATTTGGTTTTGCTTTTTAGTTTTCTTATCTTCATTTATTTACGTAATAATGTTTCTTACTCAGTTTGACATTTTTCATTTTATACACGAATTTTGTTTTATAGCTTTCTCATCATTCACTCATTTACTTCATGATATTTATATATATGAAGTTCTTTATGGGTTATTCATTTTCCATTTTGTTTTAAAACTTTCTTATCTTTACTTCAGTTACTTTAGAATATTTCCTGATATAAATTTCTTACTGGGTTATTCATTTTTCATTTTAGTTGTGTTCTTATCTTTTGCTCATTTACTTCAAAATATTTCCATGCATGAATCTTTTACGGGGTTATTCATTTTAAATTTTTTAGTGTTCTTATCTGTCATTATTTACTTCAAAATATTTCCATATATGAATTTCTTACTGGGTTATTCATTTTCCATTTTTAGTGTACTTATGTTTAAGTAATTTAATTCAAAATATTTGCATATATGAATTTCTTACTGGGTTATTCATTTTCATTTTTATAGGGTTCTTATCTTTTATCTAATCATTTAGTTTAAAATATTTGTATTATGTGAATTTCTTAGTGGGTTATTCATTTTCCATTTTTATAGCTTTCTTATCATTCACGCATCTACTTTAAATTATTTCCATATATGAATATCTTACTGGATTATTCATTTTCCACTTTGTACACCAAGCACAGCATGTGAATAGCCCCATAAGATGGATTAAATGCCTTCAAGCGCTCCATTCAAGAACACAATGGCTGCTTAATTTCTCTTCAGCTATTCTGATCGGGTCAGGGTCCTCTCAATGGGAAGGAAGAATATCGTTAAAGAACGGACAGAGAGAGAGAGAGAGAGAGAGAGAGAGAGAGAGAGAGAGATTCATAACAATGCTAGCAAGTCTTTCCACTGAAAGAGAGAGAGAGAGAGAGAGAGAGAGAGAGAGAGAGAGAGAGAGAGAGAGAGAGAGAGAGAGAGAGAGAGAGAGAGAGAGAGTCAGGGATTGGTGTTTTTGATCTAAGAAAAAGGATATATAGTGTATGTATATATATATATATATATATATATATATATATATATATATATATATATATATATATATATATATATATATACATACACACACATACAAAATGGTGTATGCGACCTGTCAAAAATGACTTTGGAGATGTCTGTTACACAAGCTTGACCTAATGTAGCAAAAGTTTTGTGTCGATCTAAATAAAATTTTGGAAGTTATTCGTTTTTTGGTGGTGACCGTTTTTTTCTGTGTCACCCTGTACATACACACGTACACCACTCTTACCATTAAACTTCGGGAGAGAATAAATCCTGCATTGATCGATCTACATTGGTTACCTGTTAAGGCTAGAATTGAATTTAAGATTTTTTTGTTGACTCACAAAGCACTTACAAGTTATAAGCCTGAATATCTTCGTGATTGCTTGGCCCCCTACCCTCAAGCTACTAGCGCTGCTGTAAGAGTTAGACATGCTGATGACCCATACAGACTATTCGAAATTAGTGTGAATCATACAATAGGAGGAAGAACTTTTTGTTATGCTGCACCGAGACTCTTCAACGACCTTCCACTCGATGTCAAGAATAGCAAAAATGTGGCAGCTTTCAAGAAAAACCTGAAGATTTATCTCTTTGGAAAGGGTTATAATAGGGATCTGGAAACTATTAAGCCTGAATACAAATGATAGCGAATAACTGAAAAGATACAGAGCAAAATATTAACTGGAAAGAAATTATTTTCACACACCAAGGCCCGCCTGAACAGACTCTTAGTGTCTGATGGAGGGCGAGAGATAAACTCCTAAAAGTAAAAGTAAAGTACACACACACACACACACACACACACACATACACACACACACACATATATATATATATATATATATATATATATATATATATATATATATATATATATATATATATATATATATATAATGTATAATGTATAATGTGTGTGAGTGAAAAAGAGGAGAGAAGGAGATTTTCTCAGTATTTTTCAAGTAGAGATATATATATCCGGGGTGATGGAGAATATTCTGGCGTCATTACTACCAGGGTCAATGATGTGGAGACGACCGTCATTTCTTTGAGGTCACCGCAGAGAGAGAGAGAGAGAGAGAGAGAGAGAGAGAGAGAGAGAGAGAGAGAGAGAGAATGGCACGGGGAGGGATATGTTTTTCTTATAGCTTTTGTAAGAGGAGGGAGAAAGAAAGAAAAGGATAAAGAGCGGAATTCAGATTATGCATCATTAATTCACACATAAATAGCATAATTTGGGTTATTACAGAGAATGGTTTTTTTTTTTTCAAATAGGAATGATTAAGGAAAAGGAACTGTAGAAAAAGATGAATACATGATAACTGGCAATATAGTT
>NC_090731.1:28556583-28561583 GCF_036898095.1 Palaemon carinicauda | reverse complement strand
GTGCTGCCCGGACCTCTCTTGGTCCCTCATCCATGCCTGCCGGCAGAGCCGGACGGCATTGATCAAGGAAGCCTGAATTAAGTTTCTCCCCTTCCTTATATGCACTCTTTCGGTTGCCGGGCTTGGGGGGTTGTGTACACTCTTATCCCGGCATCCATTCTATTTTCTTCTAGTGCTGTACCTGTCCCGGCTGCCGGCCTATGAGGCCGGCTGCCGGCCTATGAGGCCGGCAGCCGGGCAGGTGTAGTCTTCTGGTTCTTTTGCTGCCGGCTGGCATCGGTCTTGTACCTTTGCCGGCCGGCTTATGTCAGTCCTTGTCTGCCGGTCACCAAGAGTGTGGCCGGCAGCTGGGTACTACCTTGTGTAGTTGCTGGCCGGCAATCATTGCCGGCCAACACTGGCTGTTGCTGGCCGGCAGCTGCTGCCGCCAGCACAGGCATTTGAACCAGAGGGCTGCCGCCCTATAGCTGTTAAGTAGTATACTTTAAACCTAATTGTGGTGTGTGCCGGCCGGCAAAGGCAGGCCGGCACACATCCTCCTATACTGTACTAGTATTCTTCTGTATAGCATATACAGTAAGAAGAAAACTATAGTAAAAGTTTAGGTACAGCACTGTATCTTCTAACACTATTGTGTTTTCTTGCACGGCCCTTTGCTGTTGCCTTCAGACAAGAAGCAGAGTTCTTCCCTGTCTATTATCCCGGATTTTAAAATCATTGCCTAGGTGTGAGCTCCACCTGTTTCCTCTGGAAACTTTGCACTGGTTACTCTAGTAGAGATAAACCATTTTGATTTTATTATCTGGAAGGCTGCAGCAATGGGTTGTGAGGGAAACACAAGTGTGTGTCTTTAATTTCTGAATTGTTATGCTATACTATGCATATCCAGTGATACATAGTTCACTTGATACTCATGGAAATTTCTTCTCTTTACAGAAGGACACTCCGAAGTGGGGAAGTGCTTTCTGCAATGTCAGCAGCAAGAACCTCTGCGGACATGAGTTTTGTAGGAGACACGCAGCATACGCTGTCTCCAAGGATGATCTCCGGTATTGGGACCCTCAGGTATGTACTGTGTGCACTAACCTGATTAATGAGACATTTAAATAGCTAGGAAGAAGCTTCGTACCTGGGTAAGGGGCTTCCAAAAGTACACTTCTGGCCCTTATCTTCCAAGTGAGAAGATGAGGGCGTATCTTTTCCCTAAGGCATCAGCTGATGCAGTGATTCCCCAGCCTCAAGAGGAGATCCCCTAAGTTCAGATCCAGGTGGATGCTGAAGTCGCGGTCGCGATGCAAGACATCCAGCTAAATGACAGGATATCTGATGTGGACGGGTGTCAGGAGGAAGACCTCCTTGCAGAAGCCCAGGATGAAGTTCAAGTCCCTCTACATCGGCCGGTCTCCCAGTAGAGCTGGGACAGGCCCTCTCTTCTATTGTTGGAATGATCCAACAAATGCAGAAGGAGAATCAGGAGAAGGCGGCTGCAATGGAACTGCGAATGCAGTGCCTTGCAGAATCACATGGGCCCCAGAAAAGCTCAATGTGAAAGACCTTCCTTTGTGCTCGGATGCTAACCCATGGAGGTATGCTGAGCACATGTCGATGACGACTGGAAAGATCGTCATCTCGGATATGCTGGGCTCAGTTCCCCTGGAGGGTGGAATTCTGGCCCAGCAAGGCACCATATCCGGACTGTTATGTCCGGCTGAGGAAGGAACCAGCTTCAAAGGAGGAGGCAGAGCCGAAGGAGGTCATAGTGATGACCATGCTAAGGCTCAAGCTCTACTTTCATCTTCGATGAAAGAGAGGGGCTTCTCTAACTCAAAGGTAGCTGCATTGAATAGGAAGCTCCCTTCCTTTGTGTCCTCGCCTACTAGAGCCTTCCCCCTTTTACAGAAAGGGTTTCTGGCTGTACTAAAAGCCATCGAGGCCGGCAAGTCTTGCCCCTCCCTAGAGGAGTGTAAACCCTTGTCGCTGGCCCTGCCTATGGACCACAAAGATTGGAAGGACGTCCATCTTACGTTCTAAGTGGGAAAGTTGGAGGCTGATATTGCCGGACGTCAGTTCGGCAAGGACCTCCCTAAGCTGTCTGACTTTCTTTTGCGAAGTGAGTTCGATACAAAAGAAAGACTGACTGCCTCAATGTCTCTTCAGACTACTCTCGAGACGATGGCAAGTGACCCCAAGGTCCATGAAATGTTCATGGTAGTGGCCAAGCCTCATCTGGCCACAGTGACGAAGGACCTTTATGGCTTCGTCAAGGCAAGGAGAGCTTGTAGGGAGTTCGTGTTTACCTCGGCTACAGTGAGGCACGAGCTAAAGAATCTAATCTCCTCCAACATTTGGGGAAAAAGACCTTTTTCCCTACCGACTTGGTCAAAGAAGTTTTTGATAAAGCCACCTTGGAGAATAGAAACCTTCTCCAGAAGTGGGACCTGGCTATCAAAAGAAAGTCTTCCCCGGATGAGGGTCCTCAACCAAAGAGGAAGACTATGAGGACTAGGCTACCGTCTCGGCCAGCCAAGCCTCTTAGACAGCAACTGCAATTGCCATTGCCCCCAGTGCCCCAGATCGTGGCACAAACCCCGACCACCTTTCAGTGGGTACCCCAGGCCGTGTCGACACAGTCCACGGCATTCACCCCAGCGTTCGAAGGGCAGTCTACTTCCTTCCGAGCAAAGCCTAGAGGAGCAGCCAGAGGCTCGTCTAGACGCCCCTCAAGGGGAAGGGGATTCAGGGGTGGTCGTGGTCAGGAAGGCAAGACCTCAGGACGGCAGTCCAAGTGAGGTGATACCGGTAGGAGGGAGACTTCTGAAATTTCGGGATCGGTGGACCTTCGATCCCTGGGCCCACAGCCTACTCAAGAATGGATTGGGCGGGAGCTGGTACAGCACTCCACCCCCGTACCTTCGGTTTTTCCAACACTCCACCCCCGTTATGGAGGAGTACGTTCAAGAACGGTTGGAGAAAAAGGGTGAAGCCCATCAATTTCTAAGGGAGGCTGTTTTGTGTTCCCAAGAAAGACTCGGAAAAGCTCAGAGTCATTCTGGACTTGTCGCCACTTAACAAGTTCATAGTGAATTGCAAATTCAAAATGCTAACACTGCAACACATAAGGACCTTACTGCCCAAGAGGGCATATTCCGTCTCTATAGACTTGTCAGATGCCTACTGGCACATTCCAATTAGCCATCGACTCTCCCCCTACCTAGGGTTCAGGCTACAGCGAAGACTATACGCCTTCGGAGCCATGCCATTCGGGCTAAACATAGCCCCAAGGATTTTTACGAAGCTTGTGAGCGTAGCTCTCAAACAATTTCGCCTAAAGGGAATTCAGGTAGTAGCCTACCTGGACGACTGGTTGGTGTGGGCAGCATCCGAGACAGAATGCTTGCAAGCTTCCAGTCAGTGATCCAGTTCCTAGAGTACCTAGGCTTCAAGATCAACAGAAAAAGTCTCGACTTTCTCCATCTCAAAAGTTCCAGTGGCTAAGATCCACTGGGACCTTTTGTCACACCGTTTCTCCACCCCAGCGAAGAAAAGGAAGGAGATAGCGGGTTCTGTCAAGAGACTTCAAGATTCCGAAAGGATATCAAGACACGAGCAGGAGAGAGTACTGCGCTCTCTCCAGTTTGCTTCGGTGACAGACCCAGTGCTAAGAGCACAGCTAAAGGATGCAATCGGAGTTTGGAGAAGTTATGCATCAAACGCGTGAAGAGATCTGAGAAGACCAGCCGCTTCGGCTAAGTACTCTTCTCAGGCCTTGGTCCCAAGCCAGACATCTAAAGAAGTCAGGTTCTTCTTCAGCCACCTCCCCCGTCGGTGACGATTCACTCAGACGCCTCAAAGGAGGGATGGGGAGGTCACTCTCATCGGAAAAAAGTCCAGGGGACTTGGTCCAGGCTATTCAAGACCTTTCTCATAAAACTTTCTAGAAGCTAGGGCAGTGCTCCTTACCTCAAAGAAAGTCTCCCCGCGTCATTCGTTCCACATAAAGTGGTAATAGACAGCGAGGTAGTTGTAAGATACTTGAATTGACAAGGATCGAGGTCACCACCTCTCAACCAGGTGATGTTGGCCGTTTTCCGATTGGCGGAAAAGAAGAAGTGGTACCTGTCGGCAGTTCACCTTCAAGGAGTCCGCAATGTGACAGCGGACGCTCTATCCAGGTTCACACCGATAGAGTCGGAATGGTCCTTAGACGCAGGATCATTCTCCTTCATTCTGAATCAGTCCCAGAACTGCAGATAGACCTCTTTGCGACGAAAGACAACAAGAAGTTGCCCCTGTGCGTGCCCCGTACGAGGACCCCTTAGCGGAAGCAGTGGACGCGATGTCCCTCGACTGGAACAGATGGTCCAAGATTTATCTGTTCCCTCCTCACAACCTTCTGTTGAGGGTCCTCAACAAACTGAGATCCTTCAAAGGGTAGCGGCAATAGTGGCCCACAAGTGGCCGAACAGCGTGTGGTTCCTCCTGGCATTGGAACTGTAGCTGAAGTTTGTACCACTACCAGATCCAGTTCTGACCCAGCGAGTCCAGAAGTCAACTGTCTGCGCTTCATTACAGAAAACCCGGACCCTGCCAGTTCATGATTTTCTCTCCCTAGCGGTGAGAAAGCGTTTCGGGATTTCGAAAGCCAGTATAGACTTCATTGAGGAATATAAATGCAAATCTACTAGAAGGCAATATGAGTCATCTTGGAGAAAATGGGTGGCCTTTTGTCAAGGCGAAGATTCCGCAGGAGATCTTGACAGACTTCTGCTTATCTTTTTTCCCCACCTCCATGGTCAAGGGTTGGCAGCGAACACGATTTCAGCGTGTAAGTCTGCTTTGACAAGACCCATTCTATATGCCTTCCAGGTCGACCTAGGTAACGAGATCTTTAATAAAGTCCCAAAAGCCTGTGCTAGGCTCAGACCTTCAGCACCTCCAAAGCCCATTTCATGGTCTTTAGACAAGTTCTTCATTTCGCTTCTCTGTTGAGCAATGAAGAA
>NC_090731.1:28546583-28551583 GCF_036898095.1 Palaemon carinicauda | reverse complement strand
TAACGAGCTGGAAATGTTTAATTTTGGAATGTCAAGGTCAAAGGTCAAGATCATGGTCAAGCAAAATGTCCAATTCACGTAATCAGCTATTAGTTTGGACATTGTTGTCAAACATACTTCAAACTTAGTTCATATTCAAGTGTGTGAAAATCCTCGCCAATTAATACATGTTAAGGTCAAGGTCAAGCAAAAGGTCAAGAAATAAGCTGACAAGCGGAGGTCGGTGCTCTACTGAGTGCCCCTCTAGTTGGATTTAGAATTAATTTTGGAAATACATAGGTGCGACTCTGAACTTTGCAACCGTTGTCGAGTCTTTGAAGGGAATCTTGTTGTTCGTAGAATGTTTGTTCTCATTTATGTCTTTTATTTATTCAATTACCTTGAATTTAATTCCTGAACACTGGGGCGTACAGTTGGACACGGGCATTTCTGGCACTCCTTTCATTAAGGAAGTGCACTCTGTCACAACGTTACTGCGCGGCGAGTTCCTTTGCCGACAGGATGCACTTCCTTAAAGCGAAGTGTGTCGGGAATATCTGTGTGCAACTGTACATGAATTGTACTGAAGGGACGATGATAGTAAAAAGGTTAAGAACCATTGATTGTACGGCCTTCCAGCCTCCCAAAATACTCTTGAAAGTAACTCATTAACAATAAGAATTATAAGCAATTTAAGTAATCATTTACGAAAAAGAGATGAAGTGTTTTACTGGCATTGATTACTGTATACAGTAAGTGATTGTGAGTATAAATGTGTAATCAGACCCAATGTGTGCTTGTAAATGTGTAGTCACACCAAACGCGTGCTTGTAAATGTGTGGTCACACCCAATGTGTGCTTTTAAATGTGTAGTCACACCAAATGTGTTCTTGTAAACGTGCTTGTAAATATGTAGCCACACTCAATGTATGTTTGTAAATATTTAGTTACATCCAATATGTGCTTGTAAATGTGTAGTCACACACAATGTGTACTTATAATTACAGGCAAAACCGCAGATGGGTTTGGTGTATGAGTGACAAACGACTAAGCCAACCGCAGTCTATTTACATCAGCAATTTGTGAGGTAATCAAAGTTATAATTGAAATTTAGTCGAATAAAAGTCCGGCGCTATTATGAGGTTAATTGAATCCTAACGAATCCTGTTTTAGGGATATGGGGAATCCTTATTATAACCCTTATCATTTACCCAATGGTGCCTTCGCTCTTCGTCATAATCAAAATTAGGGGAAGTTGAAAGGTTATTGGAAATTGTCTTTTTCAAGATATTTTGTCTTATTTAGTATTACATTTGTGGAATATTATGAATTTCCTTGTTTATTGAATTATGTATTGTAACTTTGAATATTTTTGTATCACGAATTATTCATGTTTATTTTTTAAGTCTGTAAAATAGTATCTTATCCTTAGGATTTTATGCCATTAGGATTTCAGAGTTTCTATTTGGATGTTTATATAAAGTGTAGAATTCATTATCATATCAAGTTGTGTTGGCCTATTAGAAACGTCCCTGCCTGGCGTTCTGCTGGACGGGAAATCGAGTCCTGCTCAAACTCGGTAGTTTCTTGTAGTGTCTGCAAACTCACCAGCCTTGTGCACTACGGTTGGTGGGTTAGGGAGACTCAATAGGTCTACTGGTTGAATCATCAGAAGCCATTGCCTGGCCCTCCCTGGTACTAGATTGATAGAGAGATGCATGGGTGCTACCATATTGATATATGGTCAGTATTTAGGGCGTTGACACTGTCCCTTAAGTCTACCATTCATGAGGGACTGACCTTTAAACCTTAAGTGCTTCTCTGAGCCAGGGTTCGAACCAATACCACAGACTCGATACGAAAGGGAGAGCACACTATGAAATCATTTGCCATCAAGGAAAATAAGAATTACATTCAAATCCACTAAACATACTCTTGTCAAATTCAGGTTTTTACTTAATCATATTAGAAAATGTAAAGTTCTCATATGTCTTTGATAATCAACTTGTTTTAATGTCTAATGTCACTTTGTGTTAACTCTGGGACATAGGTTCGAATTCCAGAGTCAAAGTGCATTCGATATTGAAATTTATTTGTAGCTTAACATAGAAAGTATGAAGGTCACATGTTTATGGAAAAAAAACGATCTCACATACTATATTATTATTATTATTATTATTATTATTATTATTATTATTATTTGCTAAGCTACACCCCTAGTTGGAAAAGCAAGATGCTATAAGCCCAGGGGCCCCAACAGAGAAAATAGCCCAGTGAGGAAAGGAAACAAGGAAAAATTAAATATTTTAAGAACAGTAACAACATTAAAATAATTTCCTATATAACTACAAAAACTTTAACAAAACAAGAGGAAGAGAAATTCAATAGAATAGTGTGCCGGAGTGTACCCTCAAGCAAGAGAACTCTAACCCAAGACAGTGGAAGACCATTGGTACAGAGGCTATGGCACTACCCGACACTAGAGAACAATGGTTTGATTTTGGAGTGTCCTTCTAGAAGAGTTGCTTACCATATCTAAAGAGTCTCTTCTACCCTTACCAAGAGGAAAGTAGCCACTGAACAATTATAGTGCGGTAGTGAACCCATTGGGTGAAGAAGAATTGTTTGGTAATCTCAGTGTTGTCAGGTTTATGTGGACAGAGGAGAATCTGTAAAGAATAGGCCAGACTATACGGTGTGTGTGTAGACAAAGGGAAAGTGAACCGTAACCAGAGAAGGATCCAATGTAGTACTATCTGGTCAGTTAAAGGACCCCATAACACCCTAGTGGCATTATCTCAACGGGCGGCTGGTGCCCTGTCCAACCTAATATATATATATATATATATATATATATATATATATATATATATATATATATATATATATATATATATATACATATATATATATATATATATATATGCACATATATATATATATATATTTATTTATTTATTTAGTAATGGGTTACAGAGATTCTATACTATTGAAATGCAAGAAATTAGTTAAAAGTTCGTGGTATATAATTTTTTCTCTGAATTTTATAACCTACTTAATTTCAATAATAAAATCTAACCGCTAAGAGAGAGAGAGAGAGAGAGAGAGAGAGAGAGAGAGAGAGAATAAGTGTTTCTAATTGAAGTGAAACTCCTTTTGAAATAAAGGTGAGTGTGACCCTTAAGTGTCACGAGTGAAGAGGAGCCCTTGACTTATTTTGTCTGGCTACATTGATGACCCCAGAAGCATGTTCTCTACTTTCGGAAGTTCGTATCCAGATTTTAGCCTCATTTTTTCAGATTTTCTATTTTCACTTTCCCTGGGAGAGCCATTGGGGGAATGATTACCTCCGCCAACGAAGATGGGAGGAGGTTATGTTATTGTTTGTCTGTTTGTTTGTTTGTTTGTGAGGTGAACAGCTTCCTGGTCACAATCTTACTCGCAGAGTAGTGAAACTTTCAGGGATTAATTGTTATATTGAGACATGGATGGGATTCAATTTTGAAAGTCCTAGGTCAAAGGTCAGGGTTAAGCAAAGGTCGAGAAATAATATTCCGTGGCGGAAGTCTACTGAGTGCCTCTGTAATTTCCTAATATAAGGACTTTCTCTCTCTCTCTCTCTCTCTCTCTCTCTCTCTCTCTCTCCTCTCTCTCTCTCTCTCTCTCTCTCTCTCTCTCTCTCTCTCTCTCTCTCTCTAAATTTGTATGTCTGTGTGACTGCCAAATCTATTTTTGTTTTTCCCCTTCACTAGTTGATGACATTTCCTTCTTATTGTTATATACTTTTTTTTATAACATATTTAAGTTCAATTATTTACCTTAGAATAGTTTTCATCAGTTTCTGTTTACTATTTTTCCCATTTTTCCTCTCCGCGTTATCTTAGATTATATTTCATCACATTCTTTTTCGTATTTATAACTCTGAAGATTCCTTTTCCTGTTTACCTTACGGTGTTTTACTCGAGTTCTTTATTTGCAGTGTTCTTATGATGAGAATCCCAGATTAAAGACCAATATTTATTTCCGTAGACAAACACAACAGGGAAAACATGACCTTTGTTATATCTAAAGTTTGATGTTGACTGCGAGTTACTCTCTCTCTCTCTCTCTCTCTCTCTCTCTCTCTCTCTCTCTCTCTCTCTCTCTCTCTCTCTCTCTCTCTCAGAAATGGGACAGGTTAATCTTAGCAGCTAATAAGCTAAACCTAGACTTCCTGTAACATTTTAATCTGAAACGCATTCATAATTCCAAACGTTTGTATATGTTCGATAATCTCTCTCTCTCTCTCTCTCTCTCTCTCTCTCTCTCTCTCTCTCTCTCTCTCTCTCTCTCTCTCTCTCTCTCTCTCTCAGAAATGGGACAGATTAATCTTAGAAGCTCTACCTAGACTCCTTGTAACACTTTAATCAGAACGGCATTCATATGTCAAAACATCTGTATATATTTGATAATATTTTGGAGTATAAGAGTTTTTTACAAGGAAATTTTTGTTTGTTTCAAATGTAATCGACTGATAACTCATATATTTATATGCTTTAAACATATTTTAATCCTCTGTTAAATTAATACTTCAGACGTTCAAGTTTGCAGCGAATATTGTAATGTTTATCGAACTGTGTGACATGAATGTTTCCTCATAGTTTATATGACACATCTATTTTAAAATCTGTTCCTGATGCTAAGATATTACATATTCTTTATTTATTAATTCTCGTATAGTTTATTTATGATCTTATTTCCTTTCCTCATTGGGCTATTTTACCCTGTTGGAGCCTACTTTTCTAACTAGGGTTGTAGCTTAGATAATAATAATAATAATAATAATAATAATAATAATAATTATGATGATGATATAATAGTAAAAATAATAATAATAATAATAATAATAATAATAATAATATATAATAAAGATAAAAATGATAATAGTAATAAATGAAGTAATATTCATCGCAAATGAATCGCTGAGTGATGCAAGAAGACAAAGGTAGAGATGCCATAACAAGAAACATTAAAAAAAAAAA
>NC_090731.1:28529083-28541583 GCF_036898095.1 Palaemon carinicauda | reverse complement strand
ACCCATCTAACAGTTTGTCAGGCATTGACTTTCCCAATAGGCTGCTTGGAATCTATCCTTTTCATTTTCAGTAAATGAAGTTGACTGAAAATGTTAGCCAAAATTGTAGTGATATCATATGAGAAAAAAATATTCGTATGTTGAGGTCACAAAAAGTCTCGCTTGATTAGACCAATCTTCTTATTTCTCCTTTTATTGAATTGGCTTCTGCAAACTTTGCTCTCCTTCATTTAAGTTTATTATGTTTTGAGTTGAGTTTGATGTGGATGTTTGTGAACAAATATGTATATTCACGAGCACTTGAATGTAGAATAAACAATATCTTCTAATAGCAGATCGACATTACTTTAAGTATAACTTAAACATCCGGAGGAATCAGTAATAATGAATAATTCTTTTGTAATAAATCTGTAAATAATGATAAGTTGGTAATGGGTTGCAACTAACCATACCACTTTAAGTCATAAAAAAGATGTGTTGAAGAAAGATCCAAGATTATTTTTATTTTACTCTCAGTATTCCTATAGAATTAAGTTCTGAAACAAGAATTAAATAAGTATTCATATAGAATTAAGTTTCTGAAACAAGAATTTATTCAGTCATCATTTCCACGGTAGTCAAACAAAATGTTTGAAACATATCATTTTAAGATTTTTTTTTCCATCATATTTGGTGATTTACTGTATAGTTGATATGTTTCGAATTTCAAACTGCCAGTTGGACACAAATGCACTGCATGTATAAACAGTATGTAATTTGATTCTGATGTCAATATTCATATAGAATTCCGTTTCTGAAACAAGAATTTAGTTAGTCATCAACGCCATTGTAGCCGAGTACAATGGTTGAAAAGAATATAATTTATGGAAGAAAATACAAAATAAAGTATATTTTAGGAAGATGCAGAAGTATATGTAGCGCTTATTTTAAATTGCGTTAACGGATACAACGGGGAAATTAGCTCCGATTTTGGGGGAATTTTGAGTGTTTATGGATTTTCTTTAAACAAACTGCTGCTAATGAAGCCAGTCCGTTAGTCACGTTGGCCAAGATTTAATACTGTTTTTATTGCAATTTTCTCTGTATAATTGAAGTAAGTATCGTTGTGGTAATCATAAGGTTTATACATTTAATGTTAAGAGAACCTATTTATATAGATGGTACACTTAGATTTGTTACAGAAATTATAAAAAAGTTTGTTGAATGTCTCATGTGGGTTGACAGTTTAACACTTTCTAACACAAATAACACTTTATTATTAAATTCCTTTTGCCTTTGGAATAATCTACGATTCAGTTTCAATAACCATCCCTTTGATGAATTGAAATTTTGATCCTCTTCCCTGTTTTGACTCATGGGTGCCAAGATTTCTAAAAAATATTTTAGCAGAACAATGTCAAACTGCTCTATCTTATTTATCATCTCCTTTTTTTTATTTATATAGTTTACATAACACAAATATAATCTAATGTGGTTACTGTTCTTAGTATATTATATTCTGATTGTATATTACTTCTCTTGCAGTTTTTTGTTTCTTTGTTTCCTTCCCGCATTGGGCTATTTTTCCCTGTTGGAGCCCTTTGGCTTATATCATCTTCCTTTTAAAACTAGGGTTATAGCTTAGCTAGTAATAATAATAATAATAATAATAATAATAATAATAATAATGATGATGATGCATTTGGCATTGATATCAATGCCAAACCCTCAACTCAGATCGAAGCCTTGGTAAAAATATTTGAGAATAAGAAAATATAGATATTATTATTATTATTATTATTATTATTATTATTATTATTATTATTGTTATTATTGTTGTTGTTGTTGTTGTTGTTATTATTAGCTAAACTACAGCCCTAGTTGGAGAAAAAAGATGCTATAAGCCCCAGGACTCCAACAGGGAAAAACAGCCCAGGGAGGAAAGGAAATAAGGATATAAGTAAAACTACAAGAAAAATAGTGAACAATTAAAATAAAACACCTTATGAACGGTGACCACATTAAGATAGATTTTCCATATATAAACTATAAAAAAGATCCTTATGTACGACTGTTCAACATGAAAGAATCGACGTAAACTTGAACTTTTGAAGCATATGGTACACGCCAATCATGATAATTGATATATAAATCCTAATAAAGGAAATACTACCATATGAAGGAAAATATACCTCAGAGGAATCGATAAAAGTTAAAATAATCTGTTACCTATGTACCTTTAAATAATTTGAAATGCTTTAGAAAAAAAAATGTTATGATGTATAAATCCTGATAAAGAAAATACTGCTACGGTATATGAAGGAAAGTATACCACAGAAGAATCGATAAAAAATAAATATAATCCATGTTACACCTGTACCTGAAAATCACTTGAAACGCTCTAGAAAGAACTAAAAAGAAAAAAACCTAGAAAATATGGTTTGAAAACTACGTCAAAGATTTCTACGTAATTACAGAAAATTGCTGGGAGAAGATGAAACGCCCTTCTTCCATTTACCGATCCAACTTTTAAAGTGCTGGAAAGTAAATGGGAGGGGGGGAGGGGGAGGTTGTAGGGGAACTCTGAAGGGGGAGGGAACTCTGACGAAGTACTGATGATGTTCCAGAGCAGGGGCAGTTTTCCAACTTTGGCTGTTCCGACCAAAAGAGATGCCACCTTCATTTGCATTTGGGGGACAATTTTTTTTTTCTTTATTTTTTTCGGATTTCAAATTGTCAGTTGGACACAGATGTACTGCATGTGTAGACATTATCTATTCACATTTTATACACACACACACACACACACACACACACACACACACACACATATATATATATATATATATATATATATATATATATATATATATATATATATATATATATATATATATATATATATATTTTTTTTTTTTTTTTTTTTTTGGCTCAAGCCATGTCGTCCTGATGGAAGTTCCTAAAGGGTAGCTTCCTTGGGTATATATAACTACGGCGATATTCCCAGAGAATTTACCTTAAGGTACCCAGAATTCTAACTCCTGGAGCGAATATCCCTAATAAAAGAACCAGGGATATCGCGAAATATCAGAGGACATATTCTTGACACGCCACATAGCAATCTGCACCCCGAACAGAGTTAACACTTCGAAGGGGTCAATTGGCAAGAAAACGAAAAACGAGAAAGAAAGGAGAGCCGCTCGCAAGGTATCTCTCCTCTCCCGTTTCGTAAGCGTGCATTGCGCCGCTCACGGCGCCATCTGTATTCCTTTTTGCGTAGCTCAACAACTCGGTGTTTTTCCCTGTGTTATCTCACAATTCTTGGATTATTTCAACTTTATAATGCTTTCTCCAACTTCTGCTTCTGATAAGTTGAGTACTATTTCTTTTTGTATAAATGTAGCTCTTGGTAATTTTAAAACGATTTGATAGTGATATCGTTGTTACAAGAGCTGTTGCCTACCGGAGGCGTCCTGGACGCTGTCGCTCGCTATGTATGAGTTATATAGTTAGCCAGAGCGACGTTCCCAGCTGTTTCGCTTTAATAATTTTAGCTATTCAGCATGACATAGGATTTCTTTATATGATGCTTTTAGTATTTCCGTTTTGGCGAAGGATTTGCCGATTCTGGCCTACGCTAGACCTTGTAGCCTAGTCGTTTGGCCCTAGTACTTTCCTGCATGATATTCAGATTTCCGAGTGTTTTAAAATTTTATTGAAGCTTTAGGCAGTTTTATACATTTAAGATTATGTTGATTTTCTTCCAAGATAGTATACGAGTGAGTTTCGGTGATTTAGGTAATCGATTCTCTTCGCGCCTAGGCTAGTTGTCTATGGGGCCATAGTATACTTTCTCACACTCCCCGGTTACTCTCTTCTCTTCGGAGAATGTGTGCAATCCCTTTCCCTCTGCTTAAGCCTTGGGCTTAACCCTAATGGTTTATCTGAATTGACTTTAGATACAACTATATTAGGGTGTTTCTGTTCTTTCCTGTTTCCAGTAAGTCTGGCTTCAGGAAGGGGGCAGGACATCAGAGTTCTTAGTCTGAGTCTGTTTCTGTCTAGCTTTGTGGTTGAGATTCCCTGGCTAGACTGACAGCAGACATAGGAGGCTTAGCCTCCTTAGTTCACTTTCGAAGGTTTCTGTACGAGATGATTCCTTCTTTTTGTGTTCTACCAGACTAGTCCTGTGTTGTTGTTCTCGCTGTGGAGGATGAGATCCTCTTTTTCTGTGAATAACAACGCCTTCCTTGCTTTGGTTCCGAGGGAGTTGGCAAGTATTGCTGACCCCCCTCCTCGGATGTCCCCTAGGCTAAGATGAGTTTTCTTGGCTGCGGGTGATTCATTATTAGAGCAAGGTTGGCAGGACCCTCTTCCCCCTTTCCCCCTCTTTCCTTAGTGATGGCCTAGCCATTGCATCCCTGTCCATCATTCTACATCTGTACCTAGCATAGGTTAGGATGTGGGGTCTTCTGCTTTGAGTGCTGCCCGGACCTCCCTTGGTCTCTCATCCATGTTTGTCTGTAGACCCAGATGGCATTGGTCAGGAAGCCTGAAGTTATATTCTCCCCTTCCTTATGTGCACTCTTTCGGGTTGCCGGGCTATGAGGCTGTACATTCTCTTATCCCGGCATCCATTCTGTTTTTCTTCTAGTGTTTGTACCCTAGCCCGGCTGCCAGCCTAAGTGGCCGGCAGCCAGGCAGTCGGAGTTCTCTGGTTCTTTTGCTGCCGGCCGGCATTGGTGGTAAACCTTTGCCGGCCGGCTATAATATCACACCATTCTATCTTGTGTAGTTGCCGGCCAGCAGTCACTGCCGGCCGGCACACGCATTTGAACCAGCGTTCTTCCACCTTATAGTCTATAAGTAGTATACTTTGGAACTAGTTAAGGTGTGTGCCGGCCAGCACATTACCTTCTATACTGTAGCCAGTATTTTTTAGTATAGTATATACTGTAGGGAGAAAACTATAGTATAGTATATGTTATAATACTAAGTTTTTTCTAACACTTTTGTGTTGTCTTGCACAGCCCTTTGGTGTGACCATACAGATAAAGAAAGTGAGTTCTTTCTTATCTACTATCCAGCTTTTTAAAATCACTTATTTGGGTGTGAGCTACACCTGTTTCCTCTGGAAATTATTTATTGGTCGCTCTAGAATAGATTAACCATACGATTTTATTATCTGGAAGGTTGCCGCAATTGACTGTGCGGGAAATACAAATGTGTGTCTATCCATTCTAGTTTAGTTATTCTAAGCTATGTATATCCAGTGGTACGTAGTTCACTTGATACTCATGGAATTTTCTTCTCTTTACAGGATGACCATCCGAATTGTGGAAGCGTTTTCTGCAACGTCCGCAGCAAGAACTTCTGCGGACATGACTTGTGTAGGAGGCCCGCAGCATGCGCGGTCTCCAAAGGTGATCTCCGGTATTGGGACCCGCCGGTATGTACCATGTGCACAAACCTGATTACTAAGGCTTTTGATTCCCCGAAGACGGCGGAGTCAAGGGACGTAGCAAGGGAGAAGCTTCATACCTGGGTAAGGGGCTTTCAGAAGAATACTTCTGGGCACTATCTTCCAAGTGAGAAGAGGAGGGCTTACCTTTTCCCCAAGGCGTCAGCTGAGGCAGTGATTCCCCAGCCTCAAGCGGAGATACCGTTGGTTCACATCCCGGTGGATGCTGAAGTCGCGGACGCCCTGCAGGACATCCAATTGGACGATAGGATGTCGGAGGTGTCCGAGTGTTTGGAAAAAGACCTTCTGGCAGAAGACCAGGAAGAAGAGCAGGCTCCAGAAAATGAAGAGGAAGAGTTCAACGAGGTGTCGGCTATTCTGGTTCAGGCCCCTGAACCTATTCCTTCAACATCGTCCTCTCTCCCAGATGAGCTGGGAAAGACCCTTTCCTCCATCGTTGGAATGATCCAACAGATGCAGAGGGAAAATAATGAGAAGGCTGCTGCAATGAAGCTGGAGATGCGGAGACTTGCAGCATCACGTGGGCCCCAGAAGAAGTTCAGCGTGAAAGACCTTCCCTTGTGCTCAGATGCCAACCCTTGTAGGTATGCCGAGCACATGCCTATGACGACGGGAAAAATCGTCATTTCGGAGAAGTTGGGCCCAGTCCCCCTTGAAGAGGTGGAATTCTGGCCCAGCAAGGAGTCGTATCTGGACTGTTATGTCCGTCTAAGGAAGGAACCAGCCTCAAAGGAAGAAACGGAGCCGAAGGAGGTCATAGTTTTGGACCACGCTAAGGCTCAAGCTTTACTGTCAAGCTCGATGAAAGAGAGGGGCTTCACAAACTCAAAGGTACCTGCTTTGAGTAAGAAGTACCCTTCCTTTGTGTCCTCTCCTTCTAGAGCCTTCCCCTTTATGCAGAAAGGGTTTACGGCTGTGCTGAAAGCAATCGAGGCAGGTAAGCCATGCCCCTCCTTGGAGGAGTGTAAACCTCTGTCTTTGGCCCTACCCATGGACCACAAGGACTGGAAGGACGTCCATCTTACCTTCTCAGTTGGGAAGTTAGAGGCTGATATTGCCGGACGTCAGTTCGGTGAGAACCTCCCCAAGCTGTCTGACTTTCTTTTGCGCAGGGAGCTTGAGACAAAAGAAAGACTTGCTGCCTCAATTTCTCATCAAACGACTCTGGAGACAATGGCAAGTGACCCCAAGGTCCATGAAATGTTTATGGTAGTGGCTAAGACACACCTAGCCACAGTGACGAAGGACCTTTATAGCTTCGTCAAAGCTAGGAGGGCTTGTAGGGATTTCGTGTTCGCCTCAGCTGCGGTGAGGCACGAACCAAGGAAACTAATCTCCTCCAGCATTTGGGGCAAAGACCTCTTCTCTAGTGAAGCGGTCAAGGAGGTTGTAGATAAGGCCGCCACGGAGAATAGAAACCTTCTCCAGAAGTGGGGCCTATCTCTCAAGAGAAAGTCTTCCCCGGATGAGGGTCCCCAACCAAAGTGCAAGACTAATAAGACTAGGCTACCCTCTCGGCCAGCCAAGCCATTCAGACAGCAGCAGCAACAACATCCTATGCCTACAGTGCCCCAGATGGTGGCACAAACCCCGACCACGTACCAGTGGGTACCCCAAGCCGCGTCGACGCAGTCTCCGGCATTTAACCCAGCGTTCGAAGGGCAGTCAACTACCTTTCGAGCGAAGCCTAGAGGAGCAGCCAGAGGTTCGTCTAGACGCCCCTCAAGGGGGAGGGGATTCAGGGGTGGTCGCGGTCAAGGAGGCAAGACCTCAGGGCATCAGCAGCCAAAGTGAGATGATACCGGTAGGAGGGAGACTTCAGAATTTTCGGGATCGGTGGACCTTCGATCCCTGGGCCCACAGCCTTCTCAAGAATGGACTGGGTTGGAGCTGGTACAGCACTCCACCCCCGTGCCCTCGATTTTTCCAACACTCCACCCCCGTTCTGGAGGAGTACATTCAAGAACTGTTGGAGAAAAGAGTAATCCGAAGGGTAAAGTCCATCAAATTCCAAGGGAGGCTGTTTTGTGTTCCCAAGAAGGATTCAGAAAAACTCAGAGTCATTCTGGACTTGTCGTCACTCAACAAGTTCATAGTGAACTGCAAGTTCAAGATACTAACACTGCAACACATAAGGACCTTACTGGCCATATACCGTCCCCATAGATTTGTAAGACGCCTATTTGCACGTTCCAATCAATCGCCAACTCTCCCCCTACCTAGGGTTCAAGCTACATCGAAGACTCTACGCCTTCAGAGCCATGCCATTCGGGCTAAACATAGCACCAAGGATCCTCACGAAGCTTGCGAGCGTAGCTCTCAAACAATTACGCCTAAAGGGAATCCAGGTGGTAGCCTACCTGGACAACTGGCTGGTGTGGGCAGCATCCAAGACAGAATGTTTGCAAGCTTCTCTACAGGTGATCCAGTTCCTAGAGCCTCTAGGCTTCAAGATCAACAGAAAAAAGTCTCGACTTTCTCCATCTCAAAAGTTCCACTGGTTGGGAATCCACTGGGACCTAGTGTCACACCAACTCTCCATCCCGGAGAAGAAGAGGAAGGAGATAGCTGGTTCTGTCAAGAGACTTTTGGATTCCGAAAGAATATCAAGACGCGAACAGGAGAGAGTGCTGGGTTCTCTCCAGTTTGCCTCAGTAACAGACCCGGTGCTAAGAGCACAGCCAAAGGATGCAACCGGAGTTTGGAGAAGTTATGCATCAAACGCGCGAAGAGATCTGATAAGACCAGTACCGCTTCGTCTGCGTACGCTTCTCAGGCCTTGGTCCCAAGTCAGGCAACTAAAGAAGTCGGTGCTTCTTCAGCCACCTCCCCTCTCGTTGACTATTCACACAGATGCCTCGAAGGAGGGGTGGGGAGGTCATTCTCATCGGAAGAAGGCCCAAGGAACTTGGTCCAATCTATTCAAGACATTTCACATAAACTTTCTGGAAGCTATGGCAGTACTCCTTACCTTGAAGAAAGTCTCCTCTCATCGCTCGATCCACATAAGGTTGGTACTGGACAGCGAGGTGATTGTGAGATGTTTGAATCGACAAGGATCGAGGTCACTACCACTCAACCAGGTGATGTTGGCCATCTTTCGACTGGCGGAAAAGAAGAAGTGGTACCTGTCGGCAGTTCACCTTCAAGGAGTCCGCAATGTGACAGCGGACGCTCTATCCAGGTTCACACCGACAGAGTCGGAATGGTCCCTAGACGCAGGATCATTCTCCTTCATCTTGAGTCAAGTCCCAGAACTGCAGATAGACCTCTTTGCGATGAAAGACAACAAGAAGTTACCCCTTTACGTGTCCCCGTACGAGGATCCCTTGGCGGAAGCAGTGGACGCGATGTCCCTCGACTGGAACAGATGGTCAAGGATTTACCTGTTCCCTCCTCACAACCTTCTATTGAGGGTCCTCAACAAACTGAGATCTTTCAAGGGAGTAGCGGCAATAGTGGCTCACAAGTGGCCGAACAGCGTGTGGTTCCCTCTGGCATTGGAACTACGGTTGAAGTGTCTACCGTTACCAGATCCAGTTTTGACCCAGCGAGTTCAGAAGTCGACTGTCTGCGCTTCATCACAGAAAACCCGGAACCTGCAGCTCATGATTTTCTCTCCCTAGCGGTGAGAAAACGTTTCGGGATTTCGAAAGACAGTATAGACTTCCTAGAGGAATATAAGTGCAAATCCACTAGAAGGCAATATGAGTCATCATGGAGAAAATGGGTGGCCTTTGTCAAGGCGAAGAATCCGCAAAAGATCTCGACGGACTTCTGCTTATCTTTCTTCATCCACCTCCATGGTCAAGGGTTAGCAGCCAACACAATAACAACGTGTAAATCTGCTTTGACAAGACCCATTTTATATGCCTTCCAGGTCGACCTCTCTAACGATATTTTTAATAAAATTCCGAAAGCCTGTGCTAGGCTCAGACCATCAGCACCTCCAAAGCCCATTTCATGGTCTCTAGATAAATTTCTTCATTTCTCTTCACTGTTGAACAATGAGGAGTGTGCTTTAAAGGATTTGACCCAAAAAGTTATTTTCCTGTTTGAACTCGCGTCGGGGGCCAGGGTTAGTGAAATTGTAGCCCTCTCGAGAGAGGTAGGTCGTGTTCAGTTCTTGGATGGGGGAGAACTGAACCTGTTTCCGGATCCTACGTTTCTCGCCAAGAATGAGTTACCCACCAACAGGTGGGGTCCCTGGAGAATCTGCCCTCTGAAAGAAGATGCATCTCTATGTCCAGTGATGCCTAAAGGTCTATCTTCGTAGAGCTTCAGACTTCAGGGGTGGTCAACTATTCAGGGGAGAAACATCAGGCTCAAATTTATCACTGAAACAACTTAGGGCAAAAATCACCTATTTTATTCGCAGAGCGGATCCAGACAGTACACCCGCAGGTCACGGTCCGAGGAAAGTTGCCTCATCCTTAAATTTCTTCTATAGTATGGATTTCGAACATCTTCGCTCATACACTGGCTGGAAGTCTTCCAGAGTTTTCTTTCGTCACTATGCGAAGCAAGTGGAGCAACTGAAGAGGTCTGTGGTAGCAGTGGGTAGTGTCATTAAACCTGCTGTTTAACTCTGCGAGGAACAGTGGATTTAATTGGGACGATTAATTCCAGGGTGAGTGTGTAGTTCCGAACTGTTCTACAAACTAGGTGTTAGGGCACTAGGGTGCCCACATTGACTGTTCCATATTCAAAGGTGAACCTAGCATAAGTGCAGACATGTGTGCCAAGCGTTTCCAACACTAATGTAACTGATTAGTAATACAGACTTTTATGATTTTGATACCTCGGTATGTTAAAAGTGGCACTAATGTTTTCTTTCAGATAAACAAGTTTTCTGTTTACTATCATGCTTATGCTTATTTATTGGTTATCCTCCTCTTATATATGTATAATTGTTGTTTAACCTGTTTTATTTTATTGATTGTCAATAAACTAGTTCTTGTGAACCTTGCGTCTCCTTCGCCTGTGTCAGTTTACTTGAAATGATTTAGCATTACGTTTACTATGTATATTTATCTGGGATAATTCTAATAGATTGTTCCTTTATGCAAGCTTTTTTGCATTGGTTTATGCTTTCCCCTAGCGGGAGGACTCCATGCCCGAAGGGGACGGTGGCGGATATGCAAGTTTTCCTCCTACCCGGATATAAACCTTTGTCCAATCCAGTAATGAACGGGGAACTGGTCGATATTTCATGTTGACTCAGTGGTTCTTTACAAACTATGCTTTACATGATATAGGGTGAGACCACTATATTGGCTTGTCTGTTATTCATACATAGGTATATGTACTCTTCGAGACTTTTCCAGAGTCTAGTATGACTCTTCCCTGTAGGGGGCAGGAAGCACTAACATGGTCTATGGTTAGATGAAAAGATGTATGACGGTAACATCTTAGGTCTCTAGGTCTAGTTGGCCGGGAAATACCTTCGGGGAGTACGGCACGTTTTGAGAATTCACAGATACAGTAATGCTCTGGTATACTTCCATCAGGACGACATGGCTTAAGCCCAAAAAACGCATTTTGAGCGAAGCGAAAAATCTATTTTTGGGTGAGATGGCCATGTCGTCCTGATGGACCCGCCCTTCCCTTTTCTTCTAAAAAGGGCTGTAGGTCCCCTCCCTACATACAGTATCTGTAGCACCTCGTGTATCGCTACAAGGAATACAGATGGCGCCGTGAGCGGCGCAATGCACGCTTACGAAACGGGAGAGGAGAGATACCTTGCGAGAGGCTCTCCTTTCTTTCTCGTTTTTTGTTTTCTTGCCAATTAACCCCTTCGAAGTGTTAACTCTGTTCGGGGTGTAGATTGCTATGTGGCGTGTCAAGAATACCTTCTCTGATATTTCGCGATATCCCTGGTTCTTTTATTAGGGATATTCGCTCCAGGAGTTAGAATTCTGGGTACCTTAAGGTAAATTCTCTGGGAATATCGCCGTAGTTATATATACCCAAGGAGGCTACCCTTTAGGAACTTCCATCAGGACGACATGGCCATCTCACCCAAAAATAGATTTTTCGCTTCGCTCAAAATCCGTTATATATATATATATATATATATATATATATATATATATATATATATATGTGTGTGTGTGTAAATGTATACAATACATATATATTAATACATACATGCATATGAATATATATGAATATATGTATAAGTATGTATATATTTATATATGTGCATGAATATATATATATATATATATATATATATATATATATATATATATTCATGCACATATACATGTGTACATATACATGTGTACATATATATATATATATATATATATATATATATATATATATATATATATATATATATATATATTCATGCACATATACATGTGTACATATACATGTGTACATATATATATATAAATATATATATATAAATATATATATATATATATATATATATACATATATACAATATATGTATATATATATATATATATATATATATATATATATATATATATATATATATATATATATATATATATATATATATTCATGTACATATACATGTATACATACTCATATATATATATATATATATATATATATATATATATATATATATATATATATATATATATATATATATATATGTATGTATATATATGTATTATATATATACATATATACAATATATATATATATATATATATATATATATATATATATATATATATATATATATATATATATATATATATATATATAATGCACATAAAAACATGTATTTTTATATATGGTCAATAGGCCGTTCCCTTTAATGAGTATCGCGGAGTAGAAGAAAATAAGATATTGCCACAGTAATTCTTCAATGGCTGGACTTTGGATGAAACTCTCGGAGCAGAAAAAAAAATCGCAGTAGTCACTGCTTCATACACATTCCCTGAAGACTCATTAGCAACGCGTTGAACCTCTTTTACACAATTGATAAATATGTGTATTTATTTGAAGGTGGCGTTTCATACGCTTTCAATTTAGAATAATCTTTTTTCGCTAA
>NC_090731.1:28521583-28524083 GCF_036898095.1 Palaemon carinicauda | reverse complement strand
CGCCAGAATTTGTACTCCGATTCTCCTCTCGCTGTTGAACAATGGTACCCACTGGATCCTCCTTGCTCAGATCAAGACCTCAAGAGGCAAACGTCAACTTCCTCCTGTGGGTTCGACTTTGCCGCGATTATATATGATGGTGATGAGTAGTATTTTGCCAAGAACAAACAGTAGCACGTCAAAGAAGAGGACTTTTTTTCTCTACGTTTACAAAATTATTGGAGATCTACTAAGCCCTGACGTGGATCCTACCAATGTCACAGGTTACTTACAAAATACTGAATTGTATATTGATGTAGAAATAACGACTATCATAGCTTTTCTGAGTGGTGATACGTTAACTTTTGGAGAAAAGGTTTGTGTATCGCCATAATGATCTGTTCTAGTCAGGGCCTCCCACACTAGGATGGTTTGCAGTGAGCGATCAGAAAAAAAAGTCTCCCAATATCACCAATCCGCAATTGGCCGGTGTGGTGATGAAAATTGCCCGAACCCCAGACATGAATAAGGACATAATTTAGGCTCTTTATCTTGCAGTGGACTAGAAACGGCTGCATTTGTTGTTGTTGTTCTTGTTGTATAGCCCCATAATAATATATTCTTCTCATCCTTGATTCGTAATGTCATGCCTATTTACTATTCAGGTGCTGTATGCATTAAGAAATTCCAATCACTTCACTTTCGCTGAACTTCAATATATTTTTAATTAATTATTTAATCCTCTATATTAATTCATCCTTCGCTACAATTCATTAAAAATTAATCAAAGATCTGAATGCCCCTTGAGGCCCAGTGTTTGACAGTACGCCCAAATCTCATATTCCATTCCATTTTATTCCATTCAAATATTAATTGATCTCGACTGGTGAAGAGAAAAGAGTCCTTTGGGCTCTTAATCTGCCAATGAAAGGGAAACCGCCATCTGTGTTCCTGTCTTTTACTGTTTATTGCGTTTGTTAGAGAGTATTATTGCTATGGTTAAATGTCCAAGACTCTAGTGACTATTTCTATCATAGTTTCATAAAGAAGCAGGTCTAATTAACTTTTCAAATAGAATTCCGACTATATTTATTGCCAACAAAGGGTCTATGCAACCTAGAAGGTGGTGATGTGTTGCACAAATGTAACGTAATATCATTATCCAAACATTTCCATAAGCTCGCTAAACTTCAATAAGAATATGGGTTCTCATGTCTAGCAAGTTCCATAATTAGCCAAATATGATGGCATGTGATATATAAAATGGGCACAAATCAATATTCCAAAACAATCAGAGCATATTTGGTCAACACAGTGTTTTTTTTATATCTGGGAGGTGCACAGAGAAATCATGAACCATGTTACCAGGGCATTTATTAAACGTTTAATATGTCTAACAAGAACGTGAAACTGTTCAAAATCTTTGAACTGCATTTGCATAGTGAAGTACTTTAACAACTTTGCTATTATGCATGAGTACATAAATGGTCTATTTTTGTATCCAAAAAACAGTCGTTGTTGGCCTTTTCACCCTGGGTTTAGATGTAACTGTAAATAGCTTAAAATTTATAGGACTACCAAGACGAGAACTCGTGGGTTAAACTGTCATTTAGGCAGCTGAAGAACATTTTTTGATGACATATATGGTTGCAATATTCAGTAGAACCTTCAAGCAGGATAATAATTACGGAATGGGGATCATTTTATACAGTCATGTGAAGAATGGCCTGTTTTAAAGCAATCGAAAGGAAATGTTCTTTTAATCAATCCGAGCCCTTCTTGCCTCATAATCATCTACGCCTATTGACGCAAGGGGCCTCGGCTAGATTTCTCCAGTCGTCTCTATCTTGAGCTTTTAATAGGGTAAAAATCTCTTGGGGTCTCCCAAAAAATAAAGACAATGGTGTACAGAAGTTAGGCATCTGGTTTTAAAGTCCCGACCATTGGTCATTGTGGTGAATGTTGGAGTGTTGCGGTGCTTTTAAAGATAGGCCTACCGTCAATACTACTCTGAAAGTGAGAGTGTTATTATTATTATTATTATTATTATTATTATTATTATTATTACTATTATCAATTGCTAGGCTACAACCCAAGTTGGAAAATCAGGATGCTATAAGGCCAGGGGCTCCAACAGGGAAAATAGCCCAGTGAGGAAAGGAAACAAGAAAAAATTGGAATATTTTAAGAACAGTAACAACATTGAAATAAATATCTCCTATATAAACTATAAAAACTTTAGCCAAAGAAAAGAACAGAAACAAGATAGAATAGTGGGGCCGAGTGTACCCTCAGGCAAGAGAACTCTAACCCAAGACAGCTGTTTTTCTATTCCTGTGGGAGGATGAGTTTATAGAAGTATGCTTTTGAGTTGGTGGTTGGTATGATCCTCTTAAGGATATTGATTAGCATTAGCAACAATTCATGGATCTGTTATACCTACAGGTTGCAGGATACCAACTTTTAAAACATAAAACACAAGAATTTCTAGAAGGAGTTTCTAAAACGTTGCCTTACTTTT
>NC_090731.1:28496583-28516583 GCF_036898095.1 Palaemon carinicauda | reverse complement strand
TTCCTTACCTCACTAGGCTACTTTTCCTGTTGGAGCTCCTGGGCATGTAGAATCTTGCTTTTCCAAGTAATGTAGTAGTAGTAGTAGTAGTAGTAGTAGAAATAGAAATAATAATACTAAAAATAATAATTATAATAATAATAATGATAATAATAATAATGATAATATTACTTATTAATTATTCATTTATTTACTTATTTATTATTATTATTATTATTATTATTATTATCATTATTATTATTATTATTATTATTATTATTATTATTATTATTATATATTTTTTTCTTTTTTTAATTTGTTATTTTTTAATGATGTGACCTAATCTCTACTTTGGATTTAGTTTTTAGTTTTTATTAAAGCTTGATATCCGTCTTTTTCTGATTCATACTATTATGCAATGAATGGAAGAATAACCATCATATAAGAAATAATCTTTAATCATTTTTTTTTCGTTTATCTTTATATATACTTTGAAGCTGCTGCAAAAATTGTTTCTACATCGTCGCTGTTGGCCGAGTTGTGCATTTTTGGTGGCATGTCGATCTGACCTTGTTGCTGGAAATGTGGTATGATTTTGGTGTCGTGCGTGTTTTTGTTTTTACATACCTTAAGTTTTTATTTATATATCTATCTTTTCATTTTGTTTTTATTTATTTATCTATCTTTTCATTTTTTTTCTTTTTTTTAATCTATCTTTTCCTTGTAGTGAAATCTAGGTGTTCGGCATTTGATCATATATTTAAGATTTGTGACGGGAGTTTAAAGATTTAAAGGCCACTCATAAATGGCAAAGGCAAGGGACAGTGACAGTGCCCTATCAAGGTGAATAATGCCCTAGAGACTGACCATATATACATATAATCAGCGCCCAAACCCCCTCTCCGCTCAAGCTAAAACCGAGGAGGGCCTGGCAATGGCTGTTGATAACTCAGCAGATAGACCTACAGGCTCCCCCAAACCCTACATCCACAGCTCACAAGGATAGTGAGGTTGCAGAGATCAAAGGAACTAGCGAGTTTGAGCGTTGCTCGAACCCCAGTCCGGTAATCACCAGGCAAGGACGCTACCACGAGGGCACAACAACCCTAAGGCTACGTTTTCACTAGGCTGCAAAATGCTGCTTCTGTTTTTCGCAGCCTCTGCCTGAGTTTAGCTGATACATGTAATCCTATGGAGCTGTTTTCACTAAGGAGGAATAAGGATAAGACGACCTCCTGAACGACTTTATTTAGCGACAACACAGGTATCTATAGGCTCCCAAGGGGTGACAGGGTGGCAATTGCACGTGTGCATTCAAAGGCTTTCGTATCTCTAAAAAGTAAAACTATTTCAATAATCACGAGATCACCAATTAGAGCAGGAAGAAACGAAGACACAAATAAATGAAGGAGACTCACGAACAAAGGAACGTTGGCTAGCGAGTGTACTTCACCTAAACAATTGGTGCCTCTTCCCCGACCTCGACTAAGAGAAAGTCAAGAGGAAAGAGGGAATAATGAAATATTCAGATGCAACGAAGGAAGAGGAGAGAATGTGGAAATTTTCCCCGGAGAATCCCAGTTGTTTCAGTTTGCATTCCTCAAGACACTCAGCCATTTTTATTTACTTCATTTTGCCTTTAGGTTCTGTGAAATTTATGAAAATAGAATGACCCTTTGGAACTCCCAGTATCGAAAGATAAGGGTTTCTTTTTTGTTTTGTTTATGGAAAACGTAGTCTTCATATACCTGTACGTTTATGCTTACATTTATTTTATAAATGCTTTATATATTCAAGTGTATTTTTCTAAAGACACTATCGTATTATTATTATTATTATTATTATTATTATTATTATTATTATTAGCTAAGCTACAACCCTGGTTGAAAAAGCAGGATACTATAAGCCCAAATGGCTCCAACAAGGAAAATATCCCCACTGAGGAAGGGAAACAAGGTAATAAACTATAGCAGAAGTAATGAACAATTAAAATAAATTATTCTTAAGAACAGTAACAATATTAAAATAGATATATCATGTATGGAGTTTTATACTTAATTATTCATTCTAATATGCAAAAAAAAAAAAAAAAAAAAAAAAAAAAATATTTGAATAAAATAATCACCGGAGGTATGAAGTAAAAGACAATATACAAGTTTTTTTTTTTCTCCAAAAAAAATATGTTCAGGGTACAATGTAAATGAAAAGTGAAGACTTTAGGTTAAAGTCTGACAACAAATAAAGGAGTTCTATGATATTAATACGGCCAAACTCCTTTACTTTGTATTTTGTCTCCAATCAAAAACAGTTTCGATCTTTACGATCTTTATATCAACGGGGGAAAACGGGGGAATAGAAAGTAAACCATATATGAGTAATGGTTAAGAAATATAAAATACATTAAGATTAGTAATAACGTTAAATTAAAATAGATCCGTCATTTATAAAATATGAAGCAAGACTTATAGCAACCTGCTAAACAGAAAACCATTTAAAAAATTTGATCTTTTGAAGTTCCACCGATTCAAATGCCTGACTTATTATGAAGATCATTCCACAATCTGGTCATAGCTGGAATCAAACTTCTAGAATTCTTTGTTGCATTGTGCTATATGATGGAAAAGACATGGCTGTTATCATTAACTGCATACCTACACTCATTTTTTTTAATGAGGTGCATTTGCACTGACTCGAGCGGTGCCCTTTTAGCTCGGAAAAGCTTCCAGCTATCTCATTGGCTAGAATTCTCTTGTCCAACCAATCAGCGATCAGAAAACTTTTCCGAGCTAAAAGGGCACCCCAGGGAGTCGGTGCAAATCTGCCTCACTAAAAAGAATTGACTATAGTACTTTGTAAATTATGGGACACTTTGGGAAGATTTGAGTGCAATTTTTTATCTGAATTATGAAAAATCGTTTTACATGTAATGTGTATGTCCCTTTGGCAAGACCAGAGAACTTTTATTCTCATTTTCATTAAACTGTAAATGATTTCCATACATTTAGGGATTAGCAGCAGGTGCAATTCTTTATTAAAGCATCGTACTCGTACATTTTTCGTTTTGACTAATGTATCGTTTGGTACTTAGTCATTTAATTTACTCCTTTCCAGTGGTAAGTATTATAATCCATTTGTCACACACCTTCATATAAATATATATATATATATATATATATATATATATATATATATATATATATATATATATATATATATATATATATATATATATATATATATATATATATATATATATATATACATATATATATATATATATATATATATATATATATATATATATATATATATATATATATACATTCATACGTATATATATATATATATATATATGTATATATATATATATATACATATATATGTATATACATGTATATATATATATATATATATATATATATATATATATATATATATATATATATATATAAACATACATTATATATACAGTATATATTTTATTATAACAATTTTTTGTGCAAATGAAGAAACTGATCGGATGTGTTCCTCAAAAAGTAGATTTCCAATGTAAAATCATAACTAGAATTCTAAAAGTTATATAAAATTAAAAGCGTCATTAATAAAAAGTTCTAGATGTTGAGGAGTCACTGACCTTAACCTACCTTCGAGTCATGTTAGGGTTCACCATCATCCCCCACAATGTTCACCTTGCACTAATTAAGCCTAAACTTCTATTGGTGGATTCAGTAACTGCAAAATCTACATAGGCTATAGGGGATGGAAATGATGCAGAGAAAGTAGCATTATATGCATATGGAGCAATCTTGCTTTCAAGGCCAAACCACATATGCGAATATGATATTAAAAGTAGCGTTAAGAGAACACAAGATATTACATTCTTTTGGTCACTAATTACCCTTCAGTAATTACTCCTTGCAATCTATTACTTAATAATTCAACGATAGTGCTAAGAAAAAAACCCTCCTGTTTCATCTGTTTAAGTTTGAAAACCAGGGACTCATATTAACCCGGTCAAGGCGTAACTAACATCAAAGTCAATCATACAAATATTTAACTACAATAAAGGGATTTCTATATGGCATGGGAAGAAGTTAGTCTATAAAACAAGGGAAGATGATTACTTTCTCCATATCTATGTAGACGTTTTGCCTAAACATATTAAAAGACTTAGATGATATGGGATCTACAGATATTCGATGCTTATCAACAGGGATGCATCTGCCATAAAAACAGATTTACTTAATGCAGTAACGTTAACAATTCACCAAAGAATGGCGATAAATCTCTTCTTGGTAACTTACGGAAAATAGCAGGTAAAATAGGAGCTAAGAATATATATATATATATATATATATATATATATATATATATATATATATATATATATTCTTAGCTCAAACACATACACACACACATACACACACACACACACACACACACATATATATATATATATATATATATATATATATATATATATATATATATATATATATATATATATATATATATATATATATATATATGTGTGTGTGTATATATATATATAAATTCTTAGCTCACACACATACACACACACACATACACATATATATATATATAAATTCTTAGCTCACAAACACATACTATATATATATATATATATATATATATATATATATATATATATATATATATATATATATATATATATATATATATATATATATATAACGGATTTTGAGCGAAGCGAAAAATCTATTTTTGGGTGAGATGGCCATGTCATCCTGATGGAAGTTCCTATAGGGTAGCTTCCTAGGGTATATTACAACTACGGCGATATTCCCAGAGAATTTACCTTAAGGTACCCAGAATTCTAACTCCTGGAGCGAATATCCCTAATGAAAGGGATATCGCGACATATCAGAGGACGTATTTTTGACACGCCACATGGCAATCTGCACCCCAAACAGAGAAAACACATCGAAGGGGTCAATTGGCAAGAAAACGAAAACGAGAAAGAAAAAGGGGAGCCTTTCCCAAGGCTCTCTCTTCTCCCGTTTCGTAAGCGTGTATTGCGCCAATCCTGGCGCCATCTGTATTCCTTGTAGCGATACACGAGGTGCTACAGATACTGTATGTAGGGAGGGGTCTTACAGCCCTTTCATAGAAAGGGAAGGGCGGGTCCATCAGGACGACATGGCCATCTCACCCAAAAATAGATTTTTCGCTTCGCTCAAAATCCGTTTTTTGGGCTCAAGCCATGTCGTCCTGATGGAAGTATACCAGAGCATTACTGTATCTGTGGATTTTCAGAACGTGCCGTACTCCCCGGAGGTATTTCCCCGGTCGACTAGACCTAGAGACCTAAGATGTTACCGTTATACATCTTTTCAACTAACCATAAACCATGTTAGAGCTTCCTGCCCCCTACAGGGAAGAGTCCTACTAGACTCTGGAAAAGTCTCGAAGAGTACATATACCTATGTATGAATACCAGGCAAGCCAATATAATGGTCTCACCCTATATTAAGTAAAGCATAGTTTGTGAAGAACCACTGCGTCAATATGAAATATCGACCAGTTCTCCGCTCAATACTTGTATTGGACAAAAGTTTATATCCGCATAGGAGGAAACTTGTAAATCCGCCACCGTCCCCTTATGGGATGGAGTCCTCCCGCTAAGGGAAAGCATAAACCAATGCAACATTAGCTTGCATAAAGGAACAATCTATTAGAATTATCCCAGATAAAAATACATAGAATGAATGCTCAATTATACCAATAAATTGACACAGGTGAAGGAGACGCAAGGTTCTCAAGAACAAGTTTATTGACAGACAATAAATAGACAGGTTAACAACAATTATATATATATATATATATATATATATATATATATATATATATATATATATATATATATATATATGAGAAGAGGATAACCAAAACTTTGATAGTAAACAGAACTTGTTTATCTGAAAGAAAAAACATTATTGCCACTTTTAACATACCGAGGTATCAAAGTCATAAAAGTCTGTATTACTAATCAGTCACATTAGCGTTAGAAACGCTCGGCACACATGTCTGCACTTATGCTAGGTTCACCTTTGGAAATGGAACAGTCAACGTGGGCAACTCAGTGCCCTCACTTAGTTTGTAGCACAGTATGTAACTACACACTCACCCTGGAATTAATCGTCCCAATTAAGACCACTGTTCCTCGCAGAGTTAAACAGCAGGGTTAACGACGCGACCCACTGCTACCACAGATCTCTTTAGTTGCTCCACTTGCTTCGCATAGTGGTGAAAGAACACTCTGGAAGACTTCCAGCCAGTGTATGAACGAAGATGTTCAAAATCCATACAATTAAAGAAATTTAAGGATGAGGCAACTTTCCTCGGATCGTGACCTGCGGGTGTACTGTCAGGATCCGCTCTGCGAATAAAATATGTGATTTTCGCCCTGAGTTGATTCAGAGATAAATTTGAGCCTGAGGTTTCTCCCCTGAATAGTTGACCACCCTTGAAGTCTGAAGTTCTACGAAGATAGACCTTTAGGCATTCTACTGGACATAGAGATGCATCTTCTTTCAGAGGGCAGATTCTCCAGGGGCCCCACCTGTTGGTGGGTAACTCATTCTTGGCGAGAAACGTAGGATCCGGAAACAGGTTCAGTTCTCCCCCATCCAGGAACTGAACACGACCTCCCTCTCTCGAGAGGGCTACAATCTCACTAACCCTGGCCCCCGACGCGAGTGCAAATAGGAAAATAACTTTTTGGGTCAAATCCTTTAACGCACACTCCTCATTGCTCAACAGAGAAGCGAAATGAAGAACTTTGTCTAAAGACCATGAAATGGGCTTTGGAGGTGCTGAAGGTCTGAGCCTAGCGCAGGCTTTCGGAACTTTATTAAAGATCTCGTTAGCGAGGTCGACCTGGAAGGCATATAGAATGGGTCTTGTCAAAGCAGACTTATACGCCGAAATCGTGTTAGCTGCCAACCCTTGGCCATGGAGGTGGATGAAGAAAGATAAGCAGAAGTCCGTTGAGATCTCCTGCGGATTCTTTGCCTTGACAAAGGCCACCCATTTTCTCCAAGATGACTCATATTGCCTTCTAGTAGATTTGCACTTATATTCCTCTAGGAAGTCTATGCTGGCTTTCGAAATCCCAAAACGCTTTCTCACCGCTAGGGAGAGAAAATCATGAGCTGCAGGGTCCGGGTTTTCTGTAATGAAGCGCAGATAGTCGACTTCTAGACTCGCTGGGTCAGAACTGGATCTGGTAGCGGTAGAAACTTCAACCGTAGTTCCAATGCCAGGGGGAACCACACGCTGTTCGGCCACTTGTGAGCCACTATTGCCGCTACCCCCTTGAAGGATCTCAGTTTGTTGAGGACCCTCAACAGAAGGTTGTGAGGAGGGAACAGATAAATCCTGGACCATCTGTTCCAGTCGAGGGACATCGCGTCCACTGCTTCCGCTAAGGGGTCCTCGTACGGGGATACATACAGGGGCAACTTCTTGTTGTCTTTCGTCGCAAAGAGGTCTATCTGCAGTTCTGGGACTTGACTCAAGATGAAGGAGAATGATCCTGCGTCTAGGGACCATTCCGACTCTATCGGTGTGAACCTGGATAGAGCGTCCGCTGTCACATTGCGGACTCCTTGAAGGTGAACTGCAGACAGGTACCACTTCTTCTTTTCCGCCAACCGGAAGATGGCCAACATCACCTGGTTGAGAGGTGGTGACCTTGATCCTTGTCGATTCAAGCATCTCACAACTACCTCTCTGTCCAGCACCAACCTTATGTGGATCGAGTGACGCGGGGAGACTTTCTTTAAGGTAAGGAGCACTGCCATAGCTTCTAGAAAGTCTATGTGAAAGGTCTTGAATAGCTTGGACCAAGTCCCCTGGACTTCTTTCCGATGAGAGTGACCTCCCCATCCCTCCTTCGAGGTGTCTGAGTGAATTGTCACCGACGGGGGAGGTGGCTGAAGAAGAACCGACTTCTTTAGATGTCTGGCTTGGGACCAAGGCCTGAGAAGAGTCCGTAGACGAAGCGGAACTGGTCTTCTCAGATCTCTTCGCGCGTTTGATGCATAACTTCTCCAAACTCCGGTTGCATCCTTTAGCTGTGCTCTTAGCACCGGGTCTGTCACCGAAGCAAACTGAAGAGAACCCAGTACTCTCTCCTGTTCGCGTCTTGATATCCTTTCGGAATCTAGAAGTCTCTTGACAAAACCCGCTATCTCCTTCCTTTTCTTCGCCGGGATGGAGAAACGATGTGACATTAGGTCCCAGTGGATTCCCAGCCACTGGAACTTTTGAGATGGAGAAAGTCGAGACTTTTTTCTGTTGATCTTGAAGCCTAGATACTCTAGGAACTGGATCACTTGAATGGAAGCTTGCAAGCATTCTGTCTTGGATGCTGCCCACACCAGCCAGTCGTCCAGGTAGGCTACTACCTGAATTCCCTTTAGGCGTAATTGTTTGAGAGCTACGCTCGCAAGCTTCGTGAAGATCCTTGGGGCTACATTTAGCCCGAATGGCATGGCTCTGAAGGCGTATAGTCTTCGTTGTAGCTTGAACCCTAGGTAGGGGGAGAGTCGACGGTTGATTGGAACGTGCGAATAGGCGTCTGACAAGTCTATGGAGATGGTATATGCCCTCTTGAGCAGTAAGGTCCTTATGTGTTGCAGTGTTAGCATCTTGAACTTGCAGTTCACTATGAACTTGTTGAGTGGCGACAAGTCCAGAATGACTCTGAGTTTTTCCGAGTCTTTCTTGGGAACACAAAACAGCCTCCCTTGGAATTTGATGGACTTCACCCTTCGGATCACTTTTTTCTCCAACAGTTCTTGGATGTACTCCTCCAGAACGGGGGTGGAGTGTTGGAAAAACCGAGGGCACGGGGGTGGAGTGCTGTACCAGCTCCAGCCCAGTCCATTCTTGATTAGGCTGTGGGCCCAGGGATCGAAGGTCCACCGATCCCGAAAATTCTGAAGTCTCCCTCCTACCGGCATCATCTCACTTGGACTGCCGTCCTGAGGTCTTGCCTCCCTGACCGCGACCACCCCTGAATCCCCTTCCCCTTGAGGGGCGCCTAGACGAGCCTCTGGCTGCTCCTCTAGGCTTTGCTCGAAAGGAAGTTGACTGCCCTTCGAACGTTGGGTTAAATGCCGGGGACTGTATCGACACGGCCTGGGGTACCCACTGGAATGTGGTCGGGGTTTGTGCCACCCTCTGGGGCACTGAAGGCAATGGCAATTGCTGTTGCTGTTGCTGTCTAAATGGCTTGGCTGGCCGAGACGGTAGCCTAGTCCTCATAGTCTTCCTCTTTGGTTGGGGACCCTCATCCGGGGAAGACTTTCTCTTGATAGCCAGGCCCCACTTCTGGAGAAGGTTTCTATTCTCCGTGGCGGCCTTATCAACAACTTCTTTGACCGCTTCACTAGGGAAAAGGTCTTTGCCCCAAATGTTGGAGGAGATTAGTTTCCTTGGCTCGTGCCTCACGGTAGCCGAGGTGAACACGAACCCCCTACAAGCTCTCCTCGCCCTGACGAAGCTATAAAGATCCTTCGTCACTGTGGCCAGATGAGTTTTGGCCACTACCATGAACATTTCATGGACCTTGGGGTCACTTGCCATCGTCTCAAGAGTGGTCTGAAGAGACATTGAGGCAGCCAGTCTTTCTTTTGTCTCGAGCTCTCTCCGCAAAAGAAAGTCAGACAGCTTAGGGAGGTTCTCACCGAACTGACGTCCGGCAATATCAGCCTCCAACTTCCCGACTGAGAAGGTAAGATGGACGTCCTTCCAGTCCTTGTGGTCCATAGGTAGGGCCAGCGACAAGGGTTTACACTCCTCCAGGGAGGGGCAAGGCTTGCCAGCCTCGACTGCTATTAATACAGCCGCAAACCCTTTCTGTAAAAAGGGGAAGGCTCTAGCAGGAGAGGACACAAAGGAAGGGAGCTTCTTACTCAATGCAGCTACCTTTGAGTTCGTGAAGCCCCTCTCTTTCATCGAAGATGAAAGCAAAGCTTGAGCCTTAGCATGGTCCATCACTATGACCTCCTTCGGCTCTGTCTCCTCCTTTGAAGCTGGTTCCTTCCTCAACCGGACATAACAGTCCGGATATGACCCCTTGCTGGGCCAGAATTCCACCTCCTCTAGGGCAGTGGCTCTCAAACTTTTTCATGAGCGACCCTATTTGAAACATTTCATTCCTTCGCGACCCAGAGTAAAGTGAAGAGAAAGAAAACATGCAATGATATATACACTTTATTTTGGAAAAAAAATAATGTGTACAGCTTTTCATTCACAAAACTAAACTAGTGGGATTTATGGCACTGCTTTTCCTTTTCACAAAACTAAACGAACAGGATTCATGGCACTGCTTTTCGTTCCCAAAACTATATTAATAGAATCCATGGCACTGCTTTTAATTCACAAAACTAAATTAATAGAATCTATGGCACTGCTTTTAATTCACAAAACTAAATTAATAGAATCTATGGCACTGCTTTTAATTCACAAAGCTAAATTAATAGAATTCATGCTCGCAACTGAAATACACTGAAACACTGAAAGCATGATAATGTTCCTGTGTCCCTGCGACCCATCAAAATTGATCTCGCGACCCAACTTTGGGTCGCGACCCATAGTTTGAGAACCACTGCTCTAGGGGAACTGAAGCCAACTTATCCGACATGACGATCTTTCCAGTCGTCATCGGCATGTGCTCAGCATATCTCCACGGGTTAGTATCTGAGCACAAGGGAAGTTCTTTCACATTGAGCCTTTTCTGGGGCCCATGTGATGCTGCAAGCTTCTGCATCTGCAGTTCCATTGCAGCCGCCTTCTCATTATTCTCCTTCTGCATTTGTTGGATCATTCCAACAATGGAGGAGAGGGCCTGTCCCAGCTCTACTGGGAGAGCGGACGATGTTGAGGGAATAGGTTCAGGGATCTGAACCGGAGCAGCCGACACCTCGTCGGCCTCTTCCTCTACAATGTCTGGAGCTTGAACTTCATCCTGGCCTCCTGCCAGGAGGTCTTCCTCCAGACGCTCGGACACGTCTGACATCCTGTCGTCCAACTGGATGTCTTGCAAGGTGACCGCGACTTCAGCATCATCCTGGATCTGAACTTGGGGGATCTCCTCTTGAGGCTGGGGAATCACTGCATCAGCTGATGCCCTAGGGAAAAGGTAAGCCCTCATCTTCTCACTTGGAAGATAAGGTCCAGAGGTGTTCTTCTGGAAGCCCCTTACCCAGGTACGAAGCTTCTCCCTTGCTATATCCCTTGATTCCGCCGTCCTAGGGGAATCAAAAGCCTCAGTAATCAGGTTAGAGCACACGGTACATACCTGAGGGTCCCAATACCGGAGATCACCCTTGGAGACAGCACATGCTGCGTGCCTCCTACATAACTCATGTCCGCAGAAGTTCTTACTGCGGACGTTGCAGAAAACACTTCCGCACTTCGGATTGTCCTCCTGTAAAGAGAAGAAATTTCCATGAGTATCAAATGAACTACGTATCACTGGATATGCACAGTTTAGCATAACAAATCAGAAAGGAAAGACACACACTTGTGTTTCCCGCACAACCAATTGTTGTAGCCTTCCAGATAATAAAATCGTATGGTTAATCTGTCCTAGAGTAACCAATGAAAAGTTTCCAGAGGAAACAGGTGGAGCTCACACCTAAGGTATGATTTTAAAATACCGGATAATAGACAAGAAAGAACTCACTTTCTTATCTGTAAGGCAACACCAAAGGGCTGTGCAAGACAACACAAAAGTGTTAGAACACACAGTGTTGTACCAATACTATACTATAGTTTTCTTCCTACAGTATATGCTATACTGAAGAATACTGGTACAGTATAGAAGGTAGTGCGCCGGCCGGCACTTGCCGGCCGGCACACACCATAACTAGCTTTAAAGTATACTACTTAACAGCCATAAGGCGGCAGAACGCTGGTTCAAATGCATGAGCCGGCCGGCAGTAACTGCCGGCCGGCAACAGCCAATGTCGGCCGGCAATGACTGCCGGCCGGCAACTACACAAGGTAGCACCCGGCTGCCGGCCACTGCTCATAGCAACCGGCAGACAAGGGCATGACAACAGCCGGCCGGCAAAGGTAAACAACCGATGCCGGCCAGCAGCAAAAGAACCAGAGGACTACGACTGCCCGGCTGCCGGCCTCATAGGCCGTCAGCCGGGTCGGGTACAGCACTAGAAGAAAACAGAATGGATGCCGGGATAAGAGAGTATACTACCCCCAAGCCCGGCAATCCGAAAGAGTGCATATAAGGAAGGGGAGAATCTAATTCAGGCTTCCTGACCAATGCCGTCTGGCTCTACAGGCAGACATGGATGAGGGACCAAGGGAGGTCCGGGCAGCACTCAAAGCAGAAGACCTTTGCCGGCCGGCACACTCTGTCGGCCGGCACACTCTGTCGGCCGGCAAGGGACTGAGTCAATTCCACATCCTAACCTATCCTAGGTCCAGATGTAGAATGACGTACAGTACTGTAACGGCTAGGCCATTACAGAGATAGAGGGGGAAGGGACAAAGAGGGTCCTACCAACCTTGCTTTAGTAAAGAATCACCCGCAGCCAAGAAAACTCATCTTAGCCTAAGGGAGATCCAAGAAGGGAGGCCAGCAATACTTGCCAACCCCCACTGAACCAAAGCAAGGAAGGTGTTGCTACTCCCAGGGAAAGGATCTTATCCTCCCACCGAGAACAGCAACAAGGACTAGTCTGCTAGATCACAAAAGAAGGAATCATCTCGTACAGAAACCTTCGGCAGTGACCTAAGGAGGCTAAGCCTCCTATGTCTGTGTCAGGCTAGCGAGGGAGACTCTACCCTAAGCCAGAAAAACACAGACTCAGACTAAAAACTCTGATGTTCTGTCCCTCTCTGAAGCCAGACTTACTGGAACAGGGAGGTACAGTAACACCCCAGTATAGTTGTATCGAAAGTTAATTCAGATAAACCAGTAGGGTTAAGCCCAAGGCTTAAACAGAGGGAAAGGGATTGCATACCTTCTCCGAAGAAAAGAAAGTAACCGGGGAGTATGAGAAAGTATACTAAGGCTCCATAGGCAACTTAGCCTAGGCACCAAGAGAATCGATTACCTAAATCACCGAAACTCACTCGTATACTATCTTGGAAATAATCAATAAAATCTTAAATGTATAAAAAACTGCCTAAAGCTTCAATAAAATTTTAAAACACTTGGAAATCCAAAATCATGCAGGAAAGTACTAGGGCCAAACGACTAGGCTACATGGCCTAGCGTAGGCCAGAGTTGGCGAATACTTCGCCAAAACAAAAATACTAAAAGCACGAGAAAGGAAATCCTATGTAACGCTAAATAGCTAAAATTTATTAAAGCAAAACAACCGGGAACGTCGCTCTGGCTAACTAAAACTCATACCTAGCGAGCGACAGCGTCCAGGACGCCTCCGGTAGGCAACGGCTCTTGTAACAAAGATTATTACTATTAATCACTTTAAAATTTACCAAGAGCCTACATTTATACATAAAAGAAATGGTACTCAACTTATCAGAGGCAGACGAAGTTGGAGAAGCCCTGAAAAGATGATTAAATCCAAGATTTTGCGAGAAACACAGGAAAAAACACCGAGTTGTTAAGCTACGCAAAAAGGAATACAGATGGCGCCAGGATTGGCGCAATACACGCTTACGAAACGGGAGAAGAGAGAGCCTTGGGAACGGCTCCCCTTTTTCTTTCTCGTTTTCGTTTTCTTGCCAATTGACCCCTTCGATGTGTTATCTCTGTTTGGGGTGCAGATTGCCATGTGGCGTGTCAAGAATACGTCCTCTGATATGTCGCGATATCCCTTTCATTAGGGATATTCGCTCCAGGAGTTAGAATTCTGGGTACCTTAAGGTAAATTCTCTGGGAATATCGCCGTAGTTGTAATATACCCTAGGAAGCTACCCTATAGGAACTTCCATCAGGACGACATGGCTTGAGCCCAAAAATATATATATATACATACTTAGCTGCTGTGTCTCCCTCTATTGTTCGCAAGTTAATTTTCTGGAACCTTGTCAAAAATGACTAAAATTTCCTTTTGGGTGTGTAGGAAAAAAAACACTAACTTATTTGTTCTTAACTCATTCTTTGCTCTGAACTCACTTAATAGCAGGTTCTGCTATTAATACACTGTCATTCAGTGCTATAAATTGCGCTCCAAGGAAACATGGAGAGGCAATTGTTTATGTCAGTGCTTTAGAAAATTTGACATGATTATAAACTTATGAGCTCAGCAGTAATATGTCTGTGTCATGTCATTACTTACAGTAAAGAAGAAAAATTAATCTAAAGCTTGAAAAAATTATAAGAGAGGTATAAACGAAATTCATAGTGTTTTTGGCATATCCATTAATTTGATAAAAGATTATAATCTGTTATATAATTGTTAATATATTTGATAAAATTATAATCTTTTATGTAATTGCTAATATAAGAGATATCACCGAAGTCAAGAAAACAATAGCTAAGTTACAACTCTAGTTGGAAAAACTGGATGCTATAAGCCCAAGGGCTAACAGGGAAAAATAGCACTATGTCGAAAGGAAATGAATAAACTACAAGAGAAATAATGAACAATTAAGATGAAACACTTTAAGGACAGTAAAAAAAATTTAAACATCTTTTATTTATAAACTACGAAAAAAGACTTATGTCAGCCTGTTGAATATAATAGTATTTTTTGCAAGTTTTAACTTTTGAGGTTCTACCGATTCAACTACCCGATCAGGAAGGTCATTCCACAACTTGGTCAATGCTGGAATGAAACTTTCATATATGAACTATAAAAAGACACTTATGTCATCTTAATATGAAAAGAGACTTATGTCATCTTAATATGAAAAGAGACTTATGTCATCTGTATAGACCATAAAAGATGAGACTTGTGTCACATGTATAAACTATAAAATGGGACTTCAGTTATCTGTATAAACTATGATAAGAGACTTAAGTCATCTGTATAAACTATGAAACGAGACTTATGTCATCTGTATAAACTATAAAAGATGAGACTTATGCCATCTGTATAAACTATAAAAAGAGACTTATGTCATTTGTATAAACTATAAAAAGAGACTTATGTCATCTGTATAAACTATAAAAAATGAGACGTCATCTGTATAAATTATAAAAAGAGACATGTCATCTGTATACACTATGGAACAAGACTTATGTCATCTTTATAAACTATAAAAAGAGACTTTTGTCATCTGTATAAACTATGGAAAGAGACATATGTCATCTGTATAAACTATGGAAAGAGACATATGTTATCTGTATAAACTATAAAAAGAGACTTATGTCATCTGTATAAACCATAAAAAGAGACTCATGTCAACTGTATACACCTTAAAAAGAGACTTATGTCATCTGTATACACCTTAAAAAGAGACTTATGTCAACTGTATAAACTATGGAAAGAGACTTATGTCATGTCATCTGTATAAACTATAAAAAGAGACTTATGTCATCTGTATGAACTATGGAAAGAGATTTTGTCATCTGTATAAACTATAAAAAGAGACATGTCAACTGTATAAACTATGGAAAGAGACTTATGTCATCTGTATAAACTACGGAAAGAGACTTATGTCATCTGTATAAACTATAAAAAGAGACTTATGTCAACTGTATAAACTATGAAAAGAGACTTATGCCATCTGCATAAATTATAAAAGGAGACTTATGTCAACTGTATAAACTATGGAAAGAGACTTATGTCATCTGTATAAACTATGGAAAGAGACTTATGTCATCTGTATAAACTATGGAAAGAGACTTATGTCATCTGTATAAACTATGGAAAGAGACTTATGTCATCTGTATAAACTATAAAAAGAGACTTATGTCATCTGTATAAACTATAAAAAGAGAATTATGTCAACTGTATAAACTACGGAAAGAGACTTATGTCATCTGTATAAACTATGGAAAGAGACTCATGTCATCTGTATAAACTATAAAAGGAGTTTTATGTACTATAAAAAAAGAGACTTATGTCATCTGTATAAACTATAAAAAGACTTGTGTCATCTGTATAAACTGTAAAAATAGACTTATGCCATCTATATATGCTATAAAAAATGAGACTTAGGTCATCCATGTAAGCTATAAAAAAGAGACTTGTGTCATCTGTATACCTGTGAGTCCAAATGACTCATAGAGCTCAAAACAAAAGTTCAACGAAATCTGTCAGCAAAATCGTCCCTCGAAAATGAAGGTTATTCATTCTCTTTATGGGTTCCCTTAATTACCTTATCCGAGGCGAGTTATCTTTACAGCTTAAGAGCCCTCGTCCTTTCAGAAGGAGAGTGAGATTTATTTATCTATAGGAAGTAGGGAAAGATGGAGAGCCCTCTAGAATAAAAGAATTATGCAATATGCACCTACCCATAGAAGATGGTACGAACGGATCTAGTCAGCAGATGTTAGGTGTGTCTTGTTAAAGGTAATTATACCACGTTTATACATATACATATATATATATATATATATATATATATATATATATATATTTATATATATATATATATATATATATACACATATAGATATATATATATATATATATATATATATATATATATATATATATATATATATATATATATATGCGCAATTATGCACGTGTAAGTGCTCACACACAATATATATATATATATATATATATATATATATATATATATATATATATATATATATATATATATATATATATACATATATATATATATAAATAATGTATGCAGAAAAGTTTTATATTTATGTGTATATATATATATATATATATATATATATACACATATGAATATGAAACTTTTCTGCATATATATGTATATATATGTATATATATATATATATATATATATATATATATATATATATATGAAACTTTTCTGCATATATATGTATATATATATATATATATATATATATATATATATATATATATATATATATGTATATATATATATATATACACATAAATATAAAGCTTTTCTGCATATATATATACACACACATACACATCTTTTTCCCCACTGTTATCCCAACCTTAAGGAGTCAGTATCTGATGCGCCCTCTCCAATGCCTTCTATTAAAGGCATCCTCTTCCACCAAACCTCCTCTCTCCAAATCATCCTTAACCTTATATTGCCATATAATTCTCTGCCTTCCTCTTGATTTTCTCCCCCTAAAAGGTACCTCCCAAGCCCTCCTCACGCCCTCTCCAACATCCACCCTCAACACGTGCCCATTCTTATTATCTCTGTAATCTTCACTACGCCTGCCATTCTTCTTATTTCATCTTTTCCAATCTTTCAAGCAGTTATATTCCCATAATCCACCTCAGCATTCTCACATCTGTTCTCTCCAACTTTGCTTCCTCTTTTCGTCTTAAAACCCAATATTCTGATCAAGACATTAACACTGGTCTTATTACTGTGCTATAGATCTTGACTTTTAGCTTAATTGACATTTTCTTATCCCATACCACTACTGCTACCTCCTTCCACTTTCCCCTTGCGGTTTTTATCCTATTACCAACTCCAGGGTCACATCCTCCCTCCTTATTTATAGTAGATCCCAAGTATCCAAATTGTTCTACCATTTTTACAACTACGCCTCTACTTTCATGGATGGCAATCCTGTCCCTGCCTTTCTCACTACTCACCATAGCTTCAGTCTTATCCACATTTACCCTCAAGCTACCCCTCTCCAAAGCCTCTTTCCACTCTACCACCTTTCTCTGTTATTCATCCATATCTTTAGCAGTAATTACCAAATCATGTATATAGATATATATATATATATATATATATATATATATATATATATATATGTGTGTGTGTGTGTGTGTGTGTGTATGTATTTATGTATACTGTATATGAAAATATATTTACAAATATGCATATATTTATATGTAAAAAGGAATGTAGGCCTATGCATGTATATGTATATTTGTTTTTATGTATACATATATGTATATATATGTATATATATATATATATATATATATATATATATATATATATATATATGTATATATATATGTGTGTGTGTGTGTGTATGTATTTATGTATGCTGTATATGAAAATATATTTACAAATATGCATATATTTATATGTAAAAAGGAATGTAGGCCTATGCATGTATATGTATATTTGTTTTTATGTATACATATATGTATATATATGTATATATATATATATATATATATATATATATATATATATATATATATATATAAAGTGTGTTATCTAGTGATATGCCAATTTTCAACAGTTAAACACCTCACTCTTCAATGACTCACGAAATACATCATTAACTACATCTGACATGAGGCAACAACATTCCAGTGACGCGAGATTATTGCCAGATAAGTTGCCTATTGACGATGCAAACAGGTTCAAAGATAAATAGCATCATTTCAGTGGACACTTGATCGGTAGTTGATTGAGAGGCTGGATTACAAAGTGTTAATTAAGCTGACGTCATCGGTTAAGGGAACGCTTCTCTTTCGAGCTGGTTACCAAATAGCTTTTGAATACTGACAGGAGAAGGATATGGCTTTAGGGGAATCTCCCTTATATCATGAAGAGCAAGCGTGTATATATATATATATATATATATATATATATATATATATATATATATATATATATATATATATATATATATATATTGTTATCATGATTCTCATCATCAGCCGTTACTAGTCCACTGAAAAAGAAGGGCCTCACACGTTTTTCCACTCAGGTCTATATATGGTCTTTATACACCAATTCACAACCGCGAACTTTTGGGACCCATTCTGTTATTCTTAATGTCTATGTATTGTCCGTTACTCTCATTGTATATGTATATATATATGTGTGTGTGTCTGTGTGTGTATGTGTGTTGGTGTGTATGTATGTATCTTTCCGGTCACGCTCCCATTATTTCTCCAAGTGTTCAGCTCTCCCGGTCCCTCGCCTAGGGGGAGAGGGAGTAGTCATACCCCGGTGAGTGAGGGTTGTGTGTGTGTGCATACTTTATATATCTAAATATTTAGTCATCATTTTTGAGGTGTCGCGTACATTAGTTGTATAATTCATAATGAGTGAAAATTCATATGGTGAAACATAGCTATAGGATATTCCACTTTCAAAGTAAGTTTCTAAAGAACAAAGTAACCATATATGAAATAAGAGAAATACTAACAAAGAAAATGTGTACAATATAGTTTGAAAAAACAATCTATTAGTTATAAATACGTAAGTTATGCAAATCAGAAAGCCCTGGACAGGACAGCTAGTTTTTTTAACGTTACATGTGAACTAGATAAACCATAGCTAGTTAATAACAATAGTATACACCTTTGATAATATAAGGAAGGACTTCTAGTAAGGGAATTCACTTTGTGAGAGAAGCATATTTATTTCCGTTTCAGATATTTTGTTCCTCAGGATGGAGCATTGGCTGCTGGGACTATAGTGTTATCTCTATTATCTCATTTATTTTTCTTGAAACACACTGTGGTAAATGTTTAGACTTTGCCATTAAAAAAAGATTGATTTGTCTTTTGATAAGATTGTCAACAATTTAGTTAAGATAGTGTTCATTTGCTTTTATGTCTATTAACAGAAGTTTTATTTTTCTTCTCCTTCTTCTATGATAGACAGTTAGGCTTTGAAATAGATGGAACTGATAGACAGAGAGGCTTTTAGGCAGATGGAACTGATAGACAGTGAGGTTTTTAAATAGATGGAACTGATAGACAGAGAGGCTTTTGGGCAGATGGAACTGATACACAGTGAGGCTTTTAGGCAGATGGAACTGATAGACAGTGAGGCTTTGAAATAGATGGAACTGATAGACAGAGAGGCTTTTAGGCAGATGGAACTGATAGACAGTGAGGCTTTTGAATAGCTGGAACTGATATACAGCCAGGCTTTTAAATAGAGGGAACAGAAAGACA
>NC_090731.1:28484083-28489083 GCF_036898095.1 Palaemon carinicauda | reverse complement strand
ATATATATATATATATATATATATATATATATATATATATATATATATATATATGTATGTATGTATGTGTATGTGTCTGTGTATGTGTATGTCCGTATTTATTTATATGTACGATGTAATATATATATATATATATATATATATATATATATATATATATATATATATATATACATATATATATATATATATATATATATATATATATATATATATGTATATATATATATATATATATGTATATATATATATGTATACATACACACACACACACACACATATATATATATATATATATATATATATATATATATATATATTTATATATATATATATATATATATATATATAAATATAACATGTGTATCTACATGTGTATACATATACGTAAGCGTTTACGGATAATGCCAAAGATGCATGTATCAAGTTTGTCTATAAAGGGAAAGGTGATACAGACAATTTAATTTCATATAGGCCAATATCAAATCTGTCATATTTTCGAAAATTATTGAAATTGCTGTGCACGAACAAACCTGGAAACATCTGAAACACTCTAATGCCATACCCGATGATCAATCTGCATACCGAGAAAATTACTCCACAGAAACAACAGTGTTAGCGATTAAAAATGACATAACAGAAATTATAACAAATGGCAAGTGTTACATTCTTGTGATGCTTGATCTAAGTGCAGCATTTGATACTGTAGAACATACATATCTGATGGAAGACCTTAAAGCTGTGGGCATCGTAGAACGAGCATATGAATGGTTTGTGAGTTATCTTGAAAACCGCAAAGTTAAAGTAGTAATATCAAATGTTGAATCTGAGACAAGAAAACTAACCAAAGGGGTGCCTCAAGGCAGTCTACTAGGTCCTCTCCTGTTCGAAATGTACACGATTGAACTGGCAAACATACTTGAAACTCACAGAGTTAAGTTTAAAATATACGCTGATGATACACAATTCTATTTCCCAATAGAATCAGTTGATGAAGCTAAAAGAAAGATACATGAAATAATGAATGACATTAAGGCTTGGATGTTAACAAAAACGCTCAAGCTCAATGAAGATAAAAGTGAATGTATTATTTTTGGAAATGAAAAAGATATAAAAAGAATCGAATGCCTCCAAAGAATTGAAGTTGGTCAATCGATCATTGACCTAAAGAAATCTGTCAGAAATCTTGGAGTAATCATGGATGATAGACTGACAATGAATGAACATTGTAACTATCATATTAGAAACATAGCATTTATTAGTAAATACTTAAATGAAAAATCTATGGCCATACTCATTAATCACCACATTTTTTCAGGAATTGATTACTGCAACTCACTGTTCTATGGTTTACCAAATTATCAGCTGAAGAAAATTCAGAGAGTACAAAACAGAGCTGCTAGATTAATAAAAGGACTACACAATAGGGATAGAGTTACCCCTGCACTAATTAAATTACACTGGCTGCCGGTAAAGGCGAGAATTGAATACAAGCTACTCTTACCTAACGTTTAAGATACTGAACCAAAATGAACCAAAATATCTTAAAGAATGCCTGAACAAACTAGAACTAGAAACAAATGTTACCATATGACACATGAGTGACATACATAGACTATCTGAAACCAAGAACAAATAGTAAATTTGGTGAAAGGGCTTTTAGCTACTATGCGCCTGGAAATTATAATAAACTACCAACTGAAATGAAGGACCTAAAGGGAACAATTGAATTTAAGAAGAAACTAAAGACATTACTTTTCACAAGAACATATGATTTGGAAGATGCTACAATCAAAGAATTGTATAAGCTATAATGAAAATGCTTCGTTAGATGATTGATATGGACCCGCCCGAGAAGTAGTTCACTCGACTTCAGTGGAGGGTTGGATTTAAACCCAAACAAGTAAACAAGTAAACAAGTAAGGATAGGAGTCCCGTAGGATTCTCTCTCAATTCCTTTCACAATTTCTTCCGGGACTATTCATATATCTCTACCTTGGAAGGTCAGCAGGATTAATTACCGCCGCCTCTCTCTCTCTCTCTCTCTCTCTCTCTCTCTCTCTCTCTCTCTCTCTCTTAACGAAAGGATATAAGCGTACTGATTAGACTTTTGGAAAATATTAATTTTTGCTGCGATGTGATATCGAAAAGAATATTCTTTTTTAAAATCTCCTCAGGGGGACGTTTTCATATACTATTTTATGGAAAGTTTTATTAATTAGTAGTCATGGTGTAGTTTTGATTCTTCCAGTATATAATTTTACAGATTAAATTTGATTTGATTATGAACACTATGTTATTAGTATGTTTAAGATACGGCGTTTCATCCCTAAGTTTTAGCATAATATTTTATTTTTCTCATATTGTATTTTACAGAATAGTTTTGGTTTAATTATGAATGCTATATAGTTTAGAATATGGTATTGCGTTTCATCAGTAAATATAAATATTGACAAAATTAAAGTATATTTGAAATTTTTCAAATACCTTTCAGTTTTAGTTTTAAGATTACTATATTTTTTAATAAGTCGCAAAGGGGACTTAATATTTTGAAGTAATATATATATATATATATATATATATATATATATATATATATATATATATATATATATATATATATATATATATTTGTAAAATACCTCTTGTAAAGAAACACTTGCCGACATAAGAAAAAAATAATTTGACAACTATTTATGTTAATTAACTGAGAGTGGTAACATAACTTTTAAGATCCTCATTCAAGTTTCAGTGTATTTCCTTCTAATATCCCAAATAACAACACGTAAGCTTTAATACTGTGTTTTTATTCGTTATGATAATAATTAAGTATTATTAGTGTAATTATTGAAAATTAATTTCCAGTTGTTCTGCGCGTGCGCGGAAACTGTTTAAAAACGAATATATTAAATGATGAATAAAATCACCAGCTACCAAGATCAAAATTTCTAATATGTATATATATATATATATATATATATATATATATATATATATATATATATATATATATATATATATATATATATATATATATATATGTATATATATGTGTGTATATATACATACATACATATATATATGTGTATATATAAATATATATATATATATATATATATATATATATATATATATATATATATATATATATATATTTATACACATATATAAATATATATATATATATATATATATATATATATATATAAATTTATATATATGTACAGTATATATATATATGTATATATGTACAGTATATATATGTATATATATAATATAAATATATATATATATATATATATATATATATATATATATATATGTATATATGAATACACATACATGCATATGTATATATGTTTATTTATTCATATTTATATACGCACATGTATGCATATAAACATATCTTCCATACACAGACATATATATATATATATATATATATATATATATATATATATACATTTATATAAATAAATATATATATACACGTACACATATACTGTATATATATATATATATATATATATATATATATATATATATATACATATATATATATATATATATATATATATATATATATATATATGTATACATATATATATATACATATATATATATATATATATATATATATATATATATATATATATACATATATATATATATATATGAAATTTTACTGGTAAAGAAGTTCTTCCTAATAACAATAAGAAATTAAATGCTATTGGCCATTTTCTCTGTAACTTCTGAGCGAAGAGTTAATCCTGCTCTGCCAAATGCTTCGATAATATCAGCTACTTAAAATGTCTTGAAAAATCTCAGTAGAGACACACTAATCCTTCCTACAGAACAAGTCCCTTTATTCAATGCTGCCTTATAAAGGTTTGTAATGGTCTCAGATATTTTGTTTCTTTCATTTCAACACTTTTCACTCCATTATTTCAGCAATATGTTGGTCTTCTCTTATTCTTATTCCTCAGAGTAATATCTCTATTTTCTTCTCTTTTCTTTATTCAAAACTTAGTTGAGACTCGTTTTACGATCCTACCGTGTTACCCAGAGCTATGTTTACATATTCGTTAATATTTTCACACATATTTCTACCTCTAGTTTTCCTCCTCTATCCTTTCTTGATACTACGCAGACTATTCTAAAAATAGTAACACCATTATTTCCAGTTCTTTGGCCAGGGTACCAGCCACCTTTTGAGATACTACCGCTAGAGCGTAAATGGGCCCTTTGACCGGTCGGTCAGTACTATATTGGTTCCTTCTCTCTGGTTACGGCTCATTTTCATTTTGCCTACACAAACACCGAATAGTGCGGCCTATTCCTTACATATTCTCTTTTGTCCTCATACATCTGACAACACTGAGATTACCAAACAGTTCTTCTTCGCTCAAAGGGACAACTACTGCACTGTAATTGTTCAGTGGCTACTTTTCTTAGGTAAGGGTAGAAGAGACTCTTTAGCTAAGGTAAACAGCTCTTCTGGGAGAAGGACACTCCAAAATCAAACCATTGTTCTCTAGTCTTGGGTAGTGCCATGGCCTCTGTACCATGGTCTTCCACTGTCTTGGGGTAGAGTTCTCATGTGTGAGGGTACACTTGGGCTCTCTATTCTATCTTATTTCTCTTCCTCTGTTTTTGGAAGTTTTAATAGTTTATATACAAAAGATTTATTTTAATTTTGTTACTGCTGTTAAAATATTTGATTTTAATTGTTAATTACTTCTCTTGTAACTTATTTATTTCTTTATTTACTTTCCTCACTTGGTCTTATAGCATCTTGCTTTTCCACCTAGGGTTGTAACTTAGCAAGTAGTAGTAGTAGTAGTAGTAGTAGTAGTAATAATAATAATAATAATAATAATAATAATAATAATAATAATAAATGGCTATGAATTATATTTTATGGGTAGATTATGGAAGGGAAGCCAATACTGATAATTTAATTATGTAGGGAGTACCAAAGGCCTCAAGGTTTAATAATA
>NC_090731.1:28456583-28481583 GCF_036898095.1 Palaemon carinicauda | reverse complement strand
TCTCAATAGGTCTATCATTTTCTCGGGGGTAGAATCAAAGTGTTTCTCCATTTCTTCTTTTTTCCTGTTTTGAAGTGGGCTTTAGGGTAGACCTATGCAGCAGATTATAAAAAAAAAAAGTGTACTGGAATTCTACTTTATTCTCAATCTACACACATACATGCAACTGCATACTTTCAATTGTAATAATCCTTAATTTAGCTTCAGTAAACGGACCCCAGTATTACTTTATAAATCAGTTATTACAACCATATTTTGCAGTTAAGATATCATGAAAGAGGAGCACAACATAAATCAGTAATGGTAATTATTGTCACTAGGATTGTGGAAGCTTATAGGAAACGTCCATGCCTTGGCAATCTACTCGACTGCAGGTTCGAATTCCGCTTATGCGCGATATTTTCTTGCAGTGTCTGCAACCTTACCATCCTTGTAAGCTAAGGATGATGGGTTTGAGGGAGCCTATAGGTCTACCTGCTGAGTTATCAGCAGCCATTGTCTAGCCCTTCCTGGTCCAAGCTTGTATGGAAAGGGGCTTGGGCGCTGATCATATTTAAATAGACATGGTCAGTCTATAGGGCATTGTCCTGATAGGGTATTGTTACTGTCCCTTGCCTCTGTTTTTTATGAGTGACCTTTAAAATTAAACCTTAATCCTCATTCCCATGAACTTAATACCAAATTTAGTAACCTCTACAACCAAATATTTCCACCTTGCATCTAAACATATAATCAGTATATTCAAACAACACGACAATATGGGTCATTATTATTATTATTATTATTATTACTATTATTATTATTATTATTATTATTACTACTTGCTAAGCTACAACCCTAGTTGGAAAAGCAGGATTACTATAAGTCCAAGGGCTCCAACAGGGAAAATAGCCCAGCGAGGAAAGGAAACAAGGAAAATAAACTATTTTAAGAGTAACAACATTAAAATGAATATCTCCTACATAAACTATAAAAACTTTAACAAAACAAAAGGAAGAGAAATAAGATAGAATAGTGTTCTTGAGTGTACCCTCAAGCAAGCGAACTCTGACTCAGGACAGTGGAAGATCATGGTACAGAGGCCACGGCACTACCCAAGACTAGAGACCAATGGTTTGATTTTAAAGTGTCCTCCTAGAAGAAATGCTTACCATAGCTAAAGAGTCTCCTCTACCCTTACCTAAGAGGAAGGTGGCCACTGTACAATTACTGTGCAGTAACTACTTGAGTGAAGAATTGTTTAGTAATCTGTGTTGTCAGGTGTATGAGGGCAGATGAGAATATGTAAAGAATAGGCCAGACTATTCAGTGTATGGGTGGGCCAAGGGAAAATGAACCGCATCCAGAGAGAAGGATCCAATGTAGTACCATTTGGCCAATCTAAAGGGGTACCCCAGGGGAGTGTACTTGGCGCAATCTTATTCTGCATCTATACTATTGGTCTATCGAAAATGCTACAAAGGCATAGCGTGAAGTTTAAACTATTTGCAAATGACACACAATTTTACTTCTCCATAAATGATATACACGACACTATTGAAACTCTAAACCGAATCCTTGATAGTGTTAGAGAATGGAAGACATGTAAACAACTAATATTAAATGAAAACAAAACTGAATTCATGGTGGTGGGCAAGAGAAACAGCGTGAGAAACTTACATGATATTCAAATGAACATAAATAATGACTCGGTGCCGATCTCTATTAAAGTTCGAGATCTAGGTGTATTTTTTTACTGTAACCTGTCTCTAAATGCCCAAATAAATAATGTAATAAAAACTGCTGGTTACCATCTCAGAAATATTGCGTTTATAAAAGAGGACCTGGATGAAAATTCTGTAAAGAAACTTGTGATAAACTGTTATTATCAGGATTGACTACTGCGACTCTATCTACTGCAATTTACCAAAATTGCAACTTAAGAAATTACAAAACATAATAAACAGAGGAGCAAGACTGATAAAAGGTGTCCCACCTAGAGAAAGGATCACCCCTATACTAATCGATTTATACTGGCTGCCGATTAAAGCGAGAATTGAATTTGAAATATGTATAATAAGCCACCAAGTTATCAGAACCGGGTGTCCAAAATACTTAAAAGAATTGCTACACATTGCGCAGCCAACAATTCGTGTCGACACGAGAATAGTTACAGATGGCTTCAAACTGTTGGAACCTAGATATATGTCTTCTTTAGGCTCCAGAGCCTTTAAATATGCGGCCTCGAGACTATATAATAAGCTCCCACGAAACATTCGAATGATTGAAGATATTACGGCTTTCAAGAAGAAACTGAAGACTTTCTTATTTCATGAGTCTTTTGACAGTGACGATTTAACAGTAAATGAACAATATGTGATATGAAATGTTAAATACTCTGAACGAACAAGGTAAAACGACAGTGGAGGTCCTGTAGAGAGAGGGGTTCCGCTGCTGTATGGGACCGGAAAAGCAGCCATCAACGTAAAGTAAGTAACTCTAGCTGTAGTATATCAACGGGTGGCCAACCTACTACCTTAAAGTAAGGGCTTCTGGCATCAATCAAATTGGTTTTTGCAAGTACTCATATGGCTACAACTTTTCTCTAACCCTGCCCCTCTCTCTAGTTAGAAATTTTTTTGTGGCTCACAAATAACCTTAGAGGGAAATAGACTTATCATAGTTTACAAAGATGAATTATATTGAACTGAGACAGATTCTTCATTTTTCGTTAATCCGTTTTCTGTAAAAAGAAGAAAAAAAATGCAATTTAGAGTCATTGAATATATAATTTTTCACTCTTGCGTTTCATAGATTCATTCACAAGGGGCAATATAGCCTACTTGGTAATAGTAATAATCATAAAATCAAGAATTGAGAAATTAAAAAAAAACGAATGATTAAATTATTATTATTATTATTATTATTATTATTATTATTATTATTGAAGAGTACCTTAAACCGATGTGGTTTTTGAACGATCTTATTTCGGCTTATGCTATCAATTTAGCTATTCCCATCATTGCAACAATATCTAAAGGTTACTAAGTGTAGTTCTTATCGTTAACCAAGCTAACAAGAGATTGCAAAAATATCTGGACAATGAACTACCCTTGTTTTGCTAATAGACAGAAACCACTTTATAAAACCGAGAACTGAGTCTCATCAGCCTGTTCGACGTAAAAACATTCGCTGCAAGTTTGAACTCTCAAAGTAGGCCTATATGCTGCATTTCCCCTTTGCTTTCTATTTTACCTTTCCCGATTGATGAAAGATCGTCATACCATTGTGTAAGCCATCCAATAACTCTAGATAAAAATTCAGTCACAACTCTTACATTCTTACTAGCGAACAATATGCTGTTGTCATTAGGGAAAGGTTTCATGAGTTAAGCCCCTCCCTTCTTTTTGTCGTATGTGTCTAGTGTTTCTTTACTTATCTCCTGTGTGTCTGGCGTTTCTGTATCATTTATGTTAATCAATTATCTATATCTTCCTATTGAATACAATATCAGATCACACTAACCACCGTATTTCCTTAAAAAGTTAGCCTCGTTATTTAACTGTCCTAAAACGGTGTCATTTAGGAGCTCAGCAAAGTAATAAGGGATTGTTTTTTTATAAGAAAAAAATCAAAACAACGTCTACTAAAAGACATAGAATTGTTAATTAAATAACATTGTCTTCCACAGATAATGTATATTAGAGTAAAATAAAATTCTTTATAGTCTCACAGTTATTGGGAAATAAAAAAAATTACTTCTGTAAATGATCAGACTGCCACGAAACTGTAGAGTTGCCAGATGTCATTTTTAACTTCCATAACGTGAACGCCATAACGTGAACGGAAATTTCTTTAACCCAACCAACAACTTTATCGTTGACCATTGTCATAAGAGTGTGGTAATTGGTAAAGTGAAGACGTGGTGTTCGATTAAGACGTGATTCACGGAAGCATTAGTGTTGCGGGTTAATTAGGATACGCAGAACAATTGATATCAAACTGTTTTTATCTGATGGATCAAGTATGTATTTTCCTTTGAGTGTGATGAATTTACTTGTTGATATTCGATAGAAAGATAGTCCGTCAAGTACACCATTTAGAGTTGATATAATGACGTATTTATTAGTCTATGGTCCTTTAATGTATTGTAAAATTGGATACAAGAATTTCATATTTGAAAGGTCGTCTTGTGTTTTATGCCTATCTGTTGATGTTACTTGTTACCCCTCAATTGGTTTCTGAAGCCTGTAATAACGATTCTGGAGCGACCCCGGTGGAAAATAGGTTTTTTGGTGGTGGGGGGGGGGTCCCAAAATGAGTGCTACTATTTGAAAGACTTAACGTCCACTTTTAAGTTAAATACACTAAATAAAGTTCCGATTTGGTTATTCGTTATTCTTTATGATAGTGTTAAGCAATAAGTTGTGTGTTTATTTCTACTTCGCTTATGTGTCTGTTATGATAAGAACACAACAGCATGGCTAATTCTTAGGTCGTCGTATTTTGTCACCTCACTACATTATATATCTGATCTTATTGTCGTATATTGTCACCTCTATATACCTGATATCATTTTCATATAGATTTTTATCGTAGTCTAAGTCTAAATACCTTGTGGGAAGGTTCAGCAATGTAGCCTAGAGGCGTCTTCTGTTACCGGTGTACGACGCCATGACAGTTCCGGCTTTCATGGCATCATGGGAGGTGTTTTGGTTAGAGCAATATATCACCTATTCACCTTTATTGAATTTTAGTTTTATTTACAAGTTTTGGTAAACTATCCTAACTATAATTATTTCTTATACGTTTGAGGCTACCTTAGCCAAGAATCACATGTGTAGGCCTAATGTATGCTTTACTTGGAGGTAATATACAAGGCTTTTTACTTCATTGGTGTGTCTATAGTGTTCTTTTTCAGTATTTCATACATATCTTCGTGTATATGGTATATTCAGCATTAATGACCAGATTTTGGCGGGGATCTATATATCTTTGCCCCGTACAACCTAGGTATCTAGTCTAGTAGATATGTCGAATAAAATGGCCAAGATGTTCACTTTCGGAAGAAAGCATGAAAATTTGCATACAGGGGTTTTTGAGTAGGCTGAATCCATTTCTAACCGGATCCACGCTGGCAAACCAAGGGGTCTTACTCAAAATCGAGAAATCCAAAATGGCCGCCTTGCGTATTGCCAATTTTTATATTTTATCGGAACTTTGGTTCTATTTGACATAGAAGCATGATCTTGGTGTTGATTTATAGGCTTTTAGGGTCAAGGAATTCAATGAGTTACACTAAAATACCATAAAATAATATTTTGAGCAAAATCCAAAATGGCTGCTTTCTGCTGGTAATGCAAATATCAATCTAGTTAAACGTTTTTCTTCTGTGTGGCACATAGCATCTTATGGCTAAATATAGGTCTTAAGTACAAGAAATTTGGTTACATTTTACTATAATTTGTAGACAAAATACAAACCAGTAAATGGTTATCTAAACACTTAACATATAGGGTAAACAACTCAATGAATTATTGTTTAATTTTTGTTTAGTTCTCAGGAAAATCGTACATGTATATCATTCCATAATTCTTATGTTTAATTCTGTTTTCAGAAACTGCCATTAATCTGATGATTTGTTTAATTTTCAGAACTGGTCATTATCATGAAAATATTTGTTTTATTTTCAGGACATATATCTGATTAGGCTACATTTTGAGCCAAAAGATAATAAACGAAAGAGAGGGGGGAAGGGATAAGGGTCCTATAAACTTCGTTCTAGCAAGAGACACACTCAGCAGTTAGGGAAAGTCATCCTAACCTAGAGTTGTCTATGAGGGAGGAAGACTGGCAATACTTGCTATCCTCCTCCCAACCAGAACGAAGTTAGGTGAAGTTATTTCGCCGGGCAACGGAGAAAACTCATTCTCCAGCCCGAGAAAAACAACACAGGACAGTCTGCTAGACCACTAGAGGAAGGAATCATCTCGTACAGAATCCTTCAGACGTGGACTAGGGAAGCAAAGCTTCCTGTATCCGCCCCTAACTATTTTCCAGAATGTACATCTCTTGCCAAGCACGAAATGGAGAATTGGACATCTTCTTCCAGCATGAGAACCACTCTTGGCCACCGTCGCTGGCTGAAAATAACATGATACGACTTGGAGAAAAAGCTGGATTACTGAAGTGTTTAAAACCACTAGCCCAACGACTACAGAACATACCTGATGTGGATGTGAAGATATTTGATGGGGCAGCTCTCGTCCACACATTGGATCCTAAGACTGCTAAAACAAATGTGAAAACATTTAAAGACTATGCAGAGTGTGTCTTTGTTCCTTATCTCAAGAGGCAACTTGAACATGTGGCTCGAGTAGATGTTGTGTGGGATGCTTATAAGGACGACAGTCGTAAAGCACAAACCAGAGAGCATCGAGGTACGGGAGAAGCTCTTCGGGTTTCCGAGAAAACACGACTTCCTCACAACTGGAAAAGCTTCTTGCGTGTTGACAACAACAAGGTGGAACTCTTTATATTTCTAGCCAATGTGATCAAATCTGAATCAACAGTGCTAGGAAAGATGCTGGTCACAACAAAAGGTCAGAATGTTGCCTCCTCAACACTTGATGTTTCTGGGCTTCAACCATGCACTCATGAAGAAGCAGACTACCGAATGATGCTTCACTGCTTCCATGCCTACAGCAATAACATGAAGAGGATTATGGTGCATGCGACTGACACAGTACTGACACAGATGTCTTAGTTCTAGCCATTGTGACTGCTATCAGCATGAAAGATTGTGAACTCTGGCTAGCATTTGGTCATGGTACTCACTTTCGGTATATTGGAGCACATGTCATAGCTAGTGAGCTTGGCAATGATTACTGCAGAGGCCTCCCATTCATGTATGCCATATCAGGATGCGACACGGTGTCTTCATTTAGCTCTGTCGGTAAGAAGACTGCATGGGAAGTATGGAAATAATTTCCAGAAATCACTGAAGTGTTTCAAAGACTGTCTGCTACTCCACGTGAAATTACAGAAGCGGACCTGAAGAAACTTGAAAGATATGTGGTTCTGCTGTACTCTCGCACATCGCAACTCACTGATGTAAATAAAGCCAGGAAGCACCTCTTCTCCTACTGTAATCGGAATCTGGAAAACATCCCACCGTCACGTGCAGCACTTCTACAACATGTAAAGCGTACTGCTTATCAAGCTGGATACATCTGGGGTCAGGCATTGGAAGCCAGTCCAACATTTCTGAGTCCTTCTGAGTGGGGGTGGACACTTGACAGTGAGAGAATGTGGGTGCCCTTATGGAGTACCCTGCCAGAAGCATCAAAGGGCTGCAGAGAACTCATTAAGTGTGCCTGTTAAAAACGGTGCACAGGAAGATGTCAGTGTGCTAAAGCAAGCCTCCCGTGCACACAGCTGTGTTTTTGTGGTGGACAATGTGAAGAGGCCATTGACAGATTAGATTAACTTCATTTCTTGAAATTTATAAAACATTTCAATATTTTGTTTTTATCTTAATACTGCTTCAGTAAAACCATTTGTCCAATGTATATTCCCAATATAATAAGAAAATGACAAGTGTACATCTCTATTCTTTGTGCGTTACGAGAAAGAACAATATTGCTTTCAATGGTTCATCGAAATTTATTTAAACTGTAACTAGATTTTTTTTACTGGTGAACATATCATAGGAATCTAAATGATTTATTGAATTTCTTGTCCCAAAACCTATTAATAACAGTGAAAAGGTGAATAAAGTAGTTATATGCCGAATAGACAAATAGTTTACTGGTTTGCATTATGCATGGAGGGCAGCCATCTTGAATTTTGTTCTAAATTACATTTTATGTTTTTTTAAGGAGTCTTATTACATTCCTTGACCCTAAAAACCTATATATCTAAATTAAGATCATGTTTCTAGGTCAAAAAGAACCAATGTTCTGATGAAATAGCAAAATCAGCAATACGCAGGGCGGCCATTTTGGATTTCTTAATTTTGAGTAGGACCCCTTGGTTTGCCAGCGTGGATCCGGTTAGAAATGGATTCAGCATACTTAAAAACCCCTATTTACAAATTTTCATGCTTTCTTCCGGAAGTGAACATCTTTTTGACATATCTGCTGGACTAATTGTATAGGTAGTCTTTTATTATTAAGCTTTTGCAATCTACTAAAGTAGGCTCAGTTTTTTTATGCTGTATGTTACACCATGGACACATATATATATGTATATATATATATATATTTATATATATACATATATATATGTATATATATATATATATATATATATATATATATATATATATATATATATACCTTTATATATATATATGTATATATATGTATATATACCTTTATATATATATATATATATATATATATATATATATATATATATATATATATATATATATATATATTGACGATCTATCGCTGAGGCATGCGATGTATAAATTTGTCACTATGTTGGAGGAAGGATCAGATTTTATTAGCAGGTTGAGAAGGTTCAATTTTAATTATGATTTTAAGATGATAAGCTTTGACGTCAACTCCCTATTCACGAAGGTGCCAGTAGATGAACTACTAGAATTTCTCTGTTGATTCTAACACCATGATAAAATTAATAAAACTATGTATTAAGGGTTGCAAATTTGTCTTTGGAAAGAAATATTATGAACAAAAATTTGGCATGGCAATGGGCAACCCTCTGTCACCATTGTTAAGTAACTTACATATGGAATTTTTTGAAACCAGGTACCTTCCAAGAATACTACCTATTGGCATCATTTGGGTTAGGTATGTTGACGACATATTCTGTGCTTGGCCCATCAACAAAAATGAAAACATGTTTTTAACAGCAATGAATAATTTAGTACCGACTATAAAATTTAAAATTGAAATAGAAGTAGACAATAGGTTGGCCTTTTTAGATGTGTTAATTTTAAGAAATGATAGAGGTTTTAGATTCTCAGTTTATAGAAAACCGACAAATGTGGATTCATACGTTCATTTTTACTCCAATCATCATCCTAGGACAAAAATGATGGTATTTTCATCTATGTTTTTAAGGGCACTGCGGGTCAGTTGCCCTGAATTCCTTGAAGCTGAGCTTGGGAAGATCCGGGAAATTGCAGGTAATTTACAATACCCGGAGAATTTTATCGACACAGCTTTCTATAAAGCAAAGAAAACTTTTTATGAAACTGACTCTAAAACTGATTTTAATATGAAAAACCTTCTCATTTTACCCTTCCACAATAATTTCTTGACAATTCCTAGACTAATGAAAGTTTTTAATGTTAATGTTATTTTTAAAAATAGTTCTTTAAAGGATATGTTAATTAGAAATTCACCTGTACAAAGCAATGGATGTGTTTATGAGATCCCATGTAATCAATGTAATAAAAGATATGTAGGACAAAGTGGTAAAGACCTTGAAACGAGATTAAAACAACACAGATATAATGTTCGAACAGGAAACCAAACAAGTAGTTTGTTTCAGCATATGAATAACCATAATCACACTATTAATTGGAAAGGGGCAAAAGAAATTTTATATTGTAAGGACATAACAAAACGCAATATCATAGAATCATGTATCATAAAGAAAAACCGTGTAAAATTGATCAACAATAGCCCAGGAATGTATAAACTTGATGAACTTCTTATAAACAATGTATTTAAACAATTGTCATTTTCAAACTAGCTGTAATTTTTAAACTCACTGATTTTTAAACTAGCTATAATTTTAAACTAGTGTACTAATTTTTTATGTTATTGTATTATTACCTTTTTACTGCTGTCGCAAAGGTAACTTTGATCCTGTTTCTTAACTTTGTATTAATTGGACCTGAAGAGGTATGACAATACGAAAGCGCTAGTCCAATAATTTCGTTTTTCTGATCCTTCCTCCAGCATAGTGACAAATATATATATATATATATATATATATATATATATATATATATATATATATATATATATATATATATATATATATATATATATATATATATATATATATGTGTGTGTGTGTGTGTGTGTATGTGTATGTGTATGTATATGTATATATGTTTAGGCCTATATGTGTTTGTGTATATGAATATACGTGTATTTTGGTTTATGTAGCTTATGGTATTATATTGCCAGTCTATACCCGCAAAATTTCTTAATTCGTCAATCCATCGTCTTCTATTCCTTCCATTGCTTCTTTTGTAAACTCTAGTGACCCATGCTCTTATTCTTAATGTCCATCTATTAGCTGTCATTCACACTATATGAACTGCCAATGTCCATTTATTTTTCTTACAAGTTGTTAGAATATCTTCTACTTTACTTTTCTCTATCCATCTTGGTCTTTTTTCCTGTCTGTTAGTGATATTCCCTTTGTTATTCTTTCCATAGCTCTTTGAATTGTAATTAGCTAATGTTCTAAGGCTTTAGTAAAGCTTCAAGCTTCTGATGTATAAATTAATACTAGTAGGACCATCTGTTTCAATACTTTTCATTTTAGAAAGAGTGGCATTTTACATTTCATCTTTTGTTTACGAAAAGTTCTTCATCCCGTAACTATATGTATTTATGCACATACATATATATATATATATATATATATATATATATATATATATATATATATATATGTATATATATATATATATATATGTATATATACAGTATATATATATATATATGTATATATATATATATATATATATATATATGTATATATTCACACACACATACACACTCACACACACACACATATATATATATATATATATATATATATATATATATATATATATATATATATATATATATATATATATATATATACATATATATGTATATATACACAGTATATATATGTATTTTTGGGCTCAAGCCATGTCGTCCTGATGGAAGTTCCTATAGGGTAGCTTCCTAGGGTATATTACAACTACGGCGATATTCCCAGAGAATTTACCTTAAGGTACCAGAATTCTAACTCCTGGAGCGAGTATCCCTCGTGAAAGGGATATCGCGACATATCAGAGGACGTATTCTAGACACGTCACATGGCAATCTACGACCTGAATAGAGATTCGTCTCGTAGGAGGGAGATTGACGAGATACGAATTCGGGAAAGAAAAAGGGGAGCCGCTCCCAAGGCATCCCTATCCCACGATTCGTATGCGTGCCTGGCGCCAATCCTGGCGCCATCTGTATTCCTTTTTGCGTAGCTTAACAACTCGGTGTTTTTTCCTGTTTTTCTCGCAAATCTTGGATTTATTCAACTTTTCATGGCTTCTTCGTCTTCGTTGACCTCGGATAAGTTGAGTATAGTGTCTGTCATGTATAAATGTAGGCTCTTGGTAAAATTTTGAGTGATTAATAGGATTAATCTTTGATACAAGAGCCGTAGCCTACCAGAGGTGTCCTGGACACTGTCACTCGCTAGGTATAAATTAGTTAGTCAGAGTGACATTCCTGGTTGTTTTGCTTAATAAAATTTAGCTATTTAGCTTTACATAGGATTTCCTTTCGTGCTTAGTATTATTTGGCGAAGTATTCGCCATTCTGGCCTACGCTAGGCCATGTAGCCTAGTCGTTTGGTCCTAGTACTTAATGCATGATTATGGTTTTTCCGAGTGTAATTAAAATTTTATTGAAGCTTTAGGCTATATTTTATACATTTAGACTGTGTGGAATATTTCCAAGATTGTATACGTGAGAGTTTCGGTGAATTAGGTAATCGATTCTCTTGGTGCCTAGGCTAATTGCTTATGGAGCCTTAGTATACTTTATCATACTCCCCGGTTGCTTTCTTTTCTTCGGAGAAGGTATGCAATCCCTTTCCCTCTGTTTAAGCCTTGGGCTTATCCCTAAGTGGTTTTTTCCGAATTTATTTTCGATAAAACTATACTAGGGTGTTACTGTACCTTCCTGTTCCTGCTGAGTCTGGTTCAAAGAGGGACAGAACAACAGAGTTTTTAGTCTGAGTCCGTGTTGTTTGGCTTGGGGCAGAGTCTCCCTCGCTGACCTAACACTTACAAAGGGAGCTGAGCTCCCTTAGGTCACTGTCGAAGGTTTCTGTAGTTATGATTCCTTCTTGTGTGATCGACCAGACTAAGTCCTGTTGCTGTTCTCGGGGAGGATAAATCTTCCCTTGGGAGTTGCAACGCCTTCCTTGCTTTGGTGCTCTGGAAGCTGGCAGGTATTATACTACTGCGCTGGCCCTTTCCTTTAGATCTCCCTTAGGCTAAGACAGAGTTCTTGGCTGCGGGTGATCTGTCACTAAAGCAAGGTTGGCAGGACCCTCTTGTCCCTTCCCCCTCTATCTCCGTAATGGCCTAGCCATTACTGTACTGTACCTTGCCGGCCGGCAGAGCTGGCCGGCAGGGGTATTACTGTACCATATGTCATTCTACTTCTGGACCTAGTATAGGTTGGGATATGGATTGACTAAGCCCATTGCCGGCCGGCAGAGACGCTGGACGGCAAGGGTCTTATGTTTTCGAGTGCTGCCCGGACCTCTCTTGGTCCCTCATCCATGCCTGCCGGCAGAGCCGGACGGCATTGGTCAAGGAAGCCTGAATTAAGTTTCTCCCCTTCCTTATATGCACTCTTTCGGTTGCCGGGCTTGGGGGGTTGTGTACACTCTTATCCCGGCATCCATTCTATTTTCTTCTAGTGCTGTACCTGTCCCGGCAGCCGGCCTATGAGGCCGGCTGCCGGCCTGTGAGGCCGGCAGCCGGGCAGGGGTAGTCTTCTGGTTCTTTTGCTGCCGGCTGGCATCGGTCTTGTACCTTTGCCGGCCGGCTTATGTCAGTCCTTGTCTGCCGGTCACCAAGAGTGTGGCCGGCAGCTGGGTACTACCTTGTGTAGTTGCTGGCCGGCAATCATTGCCGGCCAACACTGGCTGTTACTGGCCGGCAGCTGCTGCCGCCGGCACAGGCATTTGAACCAGAGGGCTGCCGCCCTATAGCTGTTAAGTAGTATACTTTAAAGCTAATTGTGGTGTGTGCCGGCCGGCAAAGGCAGGCCGGCACACATCCTCCTATACTGTACTAGTATTCTTCTGTATAGCATATACAGTAAGAAGAAAACTATAGTAAAAGTTTAGGTACAGCACTGTATCTTCTAACACTATTGTGTTTTCTTACACAGCCCTTTGCTGTTGCCCTCAGACAGGAAGCAGAGTTCTTCCCCGTCTATTATCCAGGATTTTTAAAAATCATTGCCTAGGTGTGAGCTCCACCTGTTTCCTCTGGAAACCTTGCATTGGTTACTCTAGTAGAGATAAACCATTTTTGATTTTATTATCCGGAAGGCTGCAACAATGGGTTGTGAGGGAAACACAAGTGTGTGTCTTTCATTTATGAATTGTTATGCTATAATATGCATATCCAGTGATACATAGTTCACTTGATACTCATGGAAATTTCTTCTCTTTACAGGAGGACCCTCCGAAGTGCGGAAATGTTTTCTGCAATGTCCGCAGCAAAAACCTCTGCGGACATGAGTGTTGTAGGAGACACGCAGCATGCGCTGTCTCCAAGGATGATCTCCAGTATTGGGACCCTCAGGTATGTACTGTATGCACTAACCTGATTACTGAGGCTTTTGATTCCCCTAGAACGGCGGAATCAAGGGATATAGCTAGGGAAAAGCTTCGTACTTGGGTAAGGGGCTTCAAGAAGAACACCTCTGGCCCTTATCTTCCAAGTGAGAAGATGAGGGCGTATCTTTTTCCCCAGGCATCAGCTGAGGCAGTGATTCCCCAGCCTCAAGAGGAGATCCTTCAAGATCAAGTCCAGGTGGACGAGGAAGTCGCAGATGCGATGCAAGACATCCAGTTGTGTGACAGGATGTCTGACCTGGACAATCGTTTGGAAGAAGACCTCCTGGCAGAAGGTCAGGATCAAGTCCAAACCCCGGATGTCGTAGAGGATGAGGTCGACGAGGTGTCGGCTACTCCGGTTCAGATGCCGGAGCCTATCCCCTCAACATCGGCTGGCCTCCCAGTAGAACTGGGACAGGCCCTCTCTTCGATTGTTGGAATGATCCAACAAATGCAGAAGGAGAATCAGGAGAAGGCGGCTGCAATGGAACTGCGTATGCAGTCCCTGGCAGAATCACATGGGCCCCGGAAAAGGCTCAATGTGAAAGACCTTCCCATATGCTCAGATGCTAACCCATGGAGGTATGCTGAGCACATGCCGATGACGACTGGAAAGATCGTCATTTCGGATAATCTGGGTTCAGTTCCCCTAGAGGAGGTAGAATTCTGGCCCAGCAAGGCATCATATCCGGACTGCTATGTCCGGCTGAGAAAAGAACCAGCTTCAAGGGAGGAGACAGAGCCGAAGGAGGTCATTGTTATGGACCACGCTAAGGCTCAAGCCCTACTTTCATCCTCGATGAAAGAGAGGGGCTTCTCGAATTCGAAGGTAGCTGCATTGAGCAAGAAGCTCCCTTCGTTTGTGTCCTCTCCTGATAGAGCCTTCCCCTTTTTACAGAAAGGGTTTACGGCTGTCCTAAAGGCAGTCGAGGCCGGCAAGCCTTGCCCCTCCCTGGAGGAGTGTAAACCCTTGTCGCTGGCTCTACCTATGGACCACAAAGACTGGAAGGATGTCCATCTAACATTCTCAGTGGGAAAGTTGGAGGCTGATATTGCCGGACGGCAATTCGGCGAGGACCTCCCCAAGCTGTCCGAATCTCTTTTACGAAGAGAGTTCGAGACAAAAGAAAGACTGGCTGCCTCAATGTCTCATCAGACTACTCTCGAGACGATGGCAAGTGACCCCAAGGTCCATGAAATGTTCATGGTAGTGGCTAAGTCTCACTTAGCCACAGTGACGAAGGACCTTTATAACTTCGTCAAGGCAAGGAGAGCTTGCAGGGAGTTCGTGTTCACCGGGGCTTCGGTGAGACACGAGCCAAGGAAGTTAATCTCCTCCAACATTTGGGGAAAAGACCTTTTCCCTACCGATGTGGTCAAAGAGGTTGTTGATAAGGCCGCCGTGGAGAATAGAAATCTTCTCCAGAAGTGGGGCCTGGCTATCAAAAGAAAATCTTCCCCGGATGAGGGTCCTCAACCAAAGAGGAAGAATATGAAGACTAGGCTACCATCTCGGCCAGCCAAGCCTTATAGACAGCAACAGCAACTGCAATTGCCTTTGCCTCCAGTGCCCCAGTTGGTGGCACAAACCCCGACTGCCTTTCAGTGGGTACCCCAGGCGGTGCCAGGTCAGTCAACCACATTCGCCCCAACGTTCGAAGGACAGTCTTCTTCCTTTCGTGCAAAACCTAGAGGAGCAGCCAGAGGCTCGTCTAGGCGCCCCTCAAGGGGAAGGGGATTCAGAGGTGGTCGTGGTCAGGGAGGCAAGACCTCAGGACGGCAGTCCAAGTGAAATGATACCGGTAGGAGGGAGACTGATGAAATTTTGGGATCGGTGGACCTTCGATCCCTGGGCCCAAAGCCTACTCAAGAATGGACTGGGTTGGAGCTGGTACAGCACTCCACCCCCATGCCTTCGGTTTTTCCAACACTCCACCCCCATTTTGGAGGAGTACGTTCAAGAACTGTTGGAGAAAAATGTGATCCGAAAGGTGAAGTCCATCAAATTCCAAGGGAGGCTGTTTTGTGTTCCCAAGAAAGACTCGGAAAAGCTCAGAGTCATTCTGGACTTGTCACCACTCAACAAGTTCATAGTGAATTGCAAATTCAAGATGCTAACACTGCAACACATAAGGACCTTACTGCCCAAGAGGGCATACTCAGTCTCTATAGACTTGTCAGACGCCTATTGGCACATTCCAATCAGCCGTCGACTCTCCCCCTACCTAGGGTTCAGGCTACAACGGAGACTGTACGCCTTCAGAGCCATGCCATTCGGGCTAAACATAGCCCCAAGGATTTTCACGAAGCTTGCGAGCGCAGCTCTCAAACAATTACGCCTAAAGGGAATTCAGGTAGTAGCCTACCTGGACGACTGGCTGGTGTGGGCAGCATCCGAGACCGAATGCTTGCAAGCTTCCAGTCAGGTGATCCAGTTCCTAGAGTACCTAGGCTTCAAGATCAACAAGAAAAAGTCTCGACTTTCTCCATCCCAAAAGTTCCAGTGGCTGGGAATCCACTGGGACCTTTTGTCACACAGTTTTTCCATCCCAATGAAGAAAAGGAAGGAGATAGCGGGCTCTGTCAAGAGACTTCTAGATTCCAAAAGGATATCAAGACGCGAACAGGAGAGGGTTCTAGGCTCTCTCCAGTTTGCTTCAGTGACAGACCCAGTGCTAAGAGCACAGCTAAAGGATGCAACCGGAGTTTGGAGAAGGTATGCATCAAACGCGCGAAGAGACCTGAGAAGACCAGTGCCGCCTCGGCTACGTACTCTTCTCAGACCTTGGTCCCAAGCCAGACATCTAAAGAAGTCTGTTCTTCTTCAGCCACCTCCCCCGTCGTTGACGATTCACTCAGACGCCTCAAAGGAGGGATGGGGAGGTCACTCTCATCGGAAAAAAGTCCAGGGGACTTGGTCCAAGCTATTCAGGACCTTTCATATAAACTTTCTAGAAGCTATGGCAGTGCTCCTTACCTTAAAGAAAGTCTCCCCGCGTCACTCGATCCACATAAGATTGGTGACAGACAGCGAGGTGGTTGTGAGATGCTTGAATCGACAAGGGTCGAGGTCACCACCTCTCAACCAAGTGATGTTAGCCATTTTCCGATTGGCGGAAAAGAAGAAGTGGTACCTGTCGGCAGTTCACCTTCAAGGAGTCCGCAATGTGACAGCGGACGCTCTATCCAGGTTCACACCGATAGAGTCGGAATGGTCCTTAGACGCAGGATCATTTTCCTTCATTCTGAATCAAGTCCCAGAACTGCAAATAGACCTCTTTGCGACGAAAGACAACAAGAAGTTGCCCCTGTACATGTCCCCGTACGAGGACCCCTTAGCGGAAGCAGTGGACGCAATGTCCCTCGACTGGAACAGATGGTCCAGGATTTATCTGTTCCCTCCTCACAACCTTCTGTTGAGGGTCCTCAACAAACTGAGATCCTTCAAGGGGGTAGCGGCAATAGTGGCCCACAAGTGGGCGAACAGCATGTGGTTCCCCTTGGCGTTGGAACTACAGATGAAGTTCGTGCCGCTACCACATCCAGTTCTGACCCAGCGAGTCCAGAAGTCGACTGTCTGCGCTTCATTACAGAAAACCCAGACCCTGCAGCTCATGATTTTCTCGCCCTAGCGGTGAGAAAGCGCTTCGGGATTTCGAAAGCCAGCATAGACTTCCTAGAGGAATACAAGTGCAAATCGACTAGAAGGCAATATGAGTCATCTTGGAGAAAATGGGTGGCCTTTGTAAAGGCAAAGAATCCGCAGGAGATCTCAACAGATTTCTGCTTATCTTTCTTCATCCATCTCCATGGCCAAGGATTGGCAGCTAACACGATTTCAGTGTGTAAATCGGCTTTGATGAGACCCATTTTATTTGCCTTCCAGATCGACCTAGGTAACGAGATCTTTAATAAAGTTCCGAAAGCCTGCGCTAGGCTCAGACCTTCAGCACCTCCAAAGCCCATCTCATGGTCTTTAGACAAAGTTCTTCATTTCGCCTCCTTGTTGAGCAATGAAGAATGTGCGTTAAAGGATTTGACGCAAAAAGTTATTTTCCTATTTGCACTCGCGTCCGGGGCCAGGGTTAGTGAGATCGTAGCCCTCTCGAGAGAGGCAGGTCGTGTTCAGTTCCTGGATGGGGGGGAGCTGAACCTGTTTCCGGATCCTACGTTTCTCGCCAAGAATGAGTTACCCACCAACAGGTGGGGTCCCTGGAGAATCTGTCCTCTGAAAGAAGATGCATCTCTATGTCCAGTAGAATGCCTAAAGGTCTATCTTCGTAGAACTTCAGACTTCAAGGGTAGTCAACTATTCAGGGGAGAAACATCAGGCTCAAATTTATCTCTGAATCAACTCAGAGCGAAAATGACATATTTTATTCGCAGAGCGGATCCTGACAGTACACCCGCAGGTCACGATCCGAGGAAAGTTGCCTCATCCCTAAATTTCTTTAATTGTATGGATTTTGAACATCTCCGTTCATACACGGGCTGGAAGTCTTCCAGGGTGTTCTTTCGCCACTATGCGAAGCAAGTAGAGGAACTTAAGAGATCTGTGGTAGCAGTGGGTCGTGTAGTTAACCCTACTGTTTAACTCTGCGAGGAACAGTGGTCTTAATTGGGACGATTAAGCCCAGGGTGAGTGTGTAGGTACATACTGTACTACAAACTAAATGAGGGCACCAAGTGCCCATATAGACTGTTCCTTCCTTCAAAGGTGAACCTTGCATAAGTTCAGACATGTGTGCCAAGCGTTTCTAACGCTAATGTGATTGATTTGTAATACAGATTTTTTATGACTTGATACCTTGGTATCTCATTAAAGTGGTGTTTAATGGTTTTTCTTTCAGATAAACAAGTTCTGTTTACTATCATACTTATGCTTAAAGTTTTGGGTTACCCTCTTTTATATAAATATATATATTTGTTGTTAACCTGTCTGTTTATTATCTGTCAATAAACTTGTTCTTGAGAACCTTGCGTCTCTTTCACCTGTGTCAATTTATTGGTATAATTGAGCATTTTAATTCTATGTATCTTATCTGGGATAATTCTGATAGAATTGTTCTGTTTTGCAAGCTATGTTGCATTGGTTTATGTAAGTCCCCTAATGGGAGGACTCCGTCCCATAAAGGGACGAGGGCGGTTTTATTAGTTTCTTCCTATGCGGATATAAAACTTTGTCCAATACAAGTATTGTGCGGATGACTGGTCAATATATTGACGCAGTGGTTCTATACAAACTATGCTTTACTTAATATAGGGCGAGACCACTATATTAGCTTGCCTGGTATTCATACATAGATATATGTACTCTTCGAGACTTTCCAGAGTCTAGTAGGACTCTTCCCTGTAGGGGGCAGGAAGCTCTAACATAGTTTATAGTTAGTTGAAAAGATGTATAACGGTAACATCTTAGGTCTCTAGGTCTAGTCGACCGGGAATAAATATCTCCGGGGAGTACGGCACGTTCTGAGAATCCACAGATACAGTAATGCTCTGGTACACTTCCATCAGGACGACATGGCTTGAGCCCAAAAAACGGATTTTGAGCGAAGCGAAAAATCTATTTTTGGGTGAGATAGCCATGTCGTCCTGATGGACCCGCCCTTGCCTTTCTAAGAAAGGGCTGTAGGACCCCTCCCTACATACAGTATCTGTAGCACCTCGTGTACGCTACAAGGAATACAGATGGCGCCAGGATTGGCGCCAGGCACGCATACGAATCGGGGGATAGGGATGCCTTGGGAGCGGCTCCCCTTTTTCTTTCCCGAATTCGTATCTCGTCAATCTCCCTCCTACGAGACGAATCTCTATTCAGGTCGTAGATTGCCATGTGACGTGTCTACAATACGTCCTCTGATATGTCGCGATATCCCTTTCACGAGGGATACTCGCTCCAGGAGATAGAATTCTGGTACCTTAAGGTAAATTCTCTGGGAATATCGCCGTAGTTGTAATATACCCTAGGAAGCTACCCTATAGGAACTTCCATCAGGACGACATGGCTATCTCACCCAAAAATAGATTTTTCGCTTCGCTCAAAATCCGTTATATAGTTATAAATATAAATCTATGATAATAAGAATAATAATATACACACACATGTAAATACATATTTTATAAATATATGTATACAGTATATATATATATATATATATATATATATATATATATATATATATATATATATATATATATATATATATATATATATATAGGCATACACACACACCCTCACATATATTTATATATATATATATATGTATATATATATATATATATATATATATATATATATATATATATACATATATATATATATATATATATATATATATATATATATATATATATATATATCATTTATATTTTTTGTCAACGATCTCCAGCTATTAGTGTTTCTCTCCCCGCGGATTGAATATTCATTATATTCATTATATTCATTATATTCAAGCATATGAATATTTCAACAGCATTGTAAATTACTCCCGAAGACAGTTATTGTGGAAAGTTAACTCTCTTTAGGCAATAAATTTTTAAGAATTCTCATTTGGTCAGAATTAGGAAAAAAAAAAATCTTGATATATCCCATTTGTCCAAGACAATGAAATTAGCATTTAAGTCAGTGTTATGGTGGCCTGGTGGTAGCGTCCTTGCCTTGTGATTGCCAGAGTGGTGTTCGAGTCCTGCTCAAACTCGTTAGTTCCTTTGGTCGATGCAACCTCACCATCCTTGTGAGCTAAGGAGGGGGGCTTTGGGGAAGCCTACTGTATAGTTCTACCTGGTCAGTCATCAGCAGCCATTGCCTGGCCCTCCTTGTTCCTAGCTTGTGTGGAGAGGGGGCTTGGGCGTTGATCATATGTAATATGGTCAGTTTCTAGGGCATTTTCCTGCTTGATATGGCAATGTCAATCTCCCTTACCTCTGCCATTCATTAGCAGCCTTTAAACCTTTAAACTGTTGTGCATATAAGATATACATAGAATTCCCATTCATGAGTTTCTTCCCAATATTACATAATTATGATCCTTTATTCCCATCTTCGACACCACAGGTCATTCAATCTTCCCCTACCTCAGACTTTTCCCTTCACCCCGTTTTAGCCAATTCAGCATTCCACAATGCAATTAGTTCGCATCCTCTCTTTTTCCCACTTGCACAAATTGCACATTCGCCTCCAGTGACTCAGCGTTGCCAAGTTGGCCTTTTTTTATGCCAAAAAAACCCGTCAAATTTGGCCTTTTTTAAAAATGGGTTGCCCTTTAGTAATACCATGGAAAGGTGGGCCTTAAATACTATAATTTTTTGCCTTTTATTTTACTAATTTGTTGGCCTTTCAAAGCTGCGGTTGATTAGAAGTTGGCCTTTTCTCTTTAGAAAACCTGGCAACCCTGTTGGACCGGTGTGTCATATTCACTTGCCGTCATCTTATTTCATTTGGTATATTATGGTTCGCTCTTTCCTTATTCCCGTTACATCGGAAGGAGACAGGTTTTTTATCCTCCTGGTCTTGAGCTGAGCCAGGATAAGTCATGGAAACAATTATTCAAGAATGGAATTATCATTTTGATCTCTCGAGTCCATTTCCACCGTTGTTTAGTTTATTTCATGGCTGAAAATAAAAAAAAAAAAAAAAAAAAAACTTTTGAAGTAGAACGCAGTTCACGGGTTAATTATTGTTGTGCTTAACGTTGATTCCAATTTTTAATTCATAGTGCTTTAATTCTTTGGATTTTTAAATTTACAGTGTTTTGATCTTTGAATAGGCCTATTGAATTTAGTGAGTTTTATTTTTTTTTTTATTCTCTCTTTTCAGTTTATAGTGTTTCAATTCTCTTGATTTTTAAACTTATCATGTTTTTATTCTTTGAGTAAGCTTATTGAATTTATAGTGCTTTGATTCTTAGTTTTTTAGTGTTTGAATTCTTAAATTATTCAAAATATATTGTTTTAATCCTTTAATTATTGAATTTATATTGTTTTGATTCTTTAATTATTAAATTTATAATGTTTCAATTCTTTACTTATTGAATTTATTGTTTTAACTCTTAAATTACTCAGATTATAGTGTTTTACGTTTTTAATATTGAATTTATAGTGTTTTAATTTTTTAATTATTGAATTTATATTGGTTTAATTATTTATTCAAATTTTATCGTTTTAATTCTTTAATTATTCAATTTATAATGTTTTAAATCTTTGATTATTTAATTTATATTGTCTTTATTCTTTAAATATTCAATTTATAGTGTTTTATTTTTTAATTATTGAGTTTATAGTTTTGATTCTTTAATTAGTCAATGTGTATTGTTTTATTTGTTTAAATAATCAAAATATAATGATTTAATTATCTATTTTTTTTCGATTTGTAGTGTTTGATTTCTTTAAATAGTGAATTTATAGTTAAAGTCTTTAATAATACAATTTAAAATGTTTCAATTTTTTAATTATTCAATTGATAGTGTTTTAATTTTCTAATTTTTCAATTTATAGAGTTTTAATTCTTTAATTATTCAGTAAATAATATATTAGCCTAGAAATACTTTGTTTATAAATAGTTTTTATTTTAATGATTATTTTGGCTTTTTAGTACATAAATGGGTTTATATTTGATTATTTGTCTTTCTATGGTTTTTCATCTATCACTTTTTACTGGATATATCTTTTTTGTTCTTTCCTTTATGGTCATATTTTCTGTCACTTGAGGAATTTTTATATTTAAGTAGTTTCATCTTTAATTCATTTTATTTATTTTCATGTTTGTATTTGGTTTTGCTTTTTAGTTTTCTTATCTTCATTTATTTACGTAATAAGGTTTCTTACTCAGTTTGACTTTTTTCATTTTATACACGATTTATGTTTTATACCTTTCTCATCATTCACTCATTTACTTCATGATATTTATATATATGAAGTTCATTATGGGTTATTCATTTTCCATTTTGTTTTAAAACTTTCTTATCTTTACTTCAGTTACTTTAGAATATTTCCTGATATAAATTTCTTACTGGGTTATTCATTTTTCATTTTAGTTGTGTTCTTATCTTTTACTCATTTACTTCAAAATATTTCCATGCATGAATCTCTTACGGGGTTATTCATTTTTCATTTTTTAGTGTTCTTATCTGTCATTATTTACTTCAAAATATTTCCATATATGAATTTCTTACTGGGTTATTCATTTTCCATTTTTTAGTGTACTTATGTTTAAGTAATTTAATTCAAAATATTTGTATATATGAATTTCTTACTGGGTTATTCATTTTCCATTTTTTAGTGTACTTATGTTTAAGTAATTTTATTCAAAATATTTCCACATATGAATTTCTTACTGGGTTATTCATTTTCCATTTTTATAGTGTTCTTATCTTTTACTCATTTACTTCAAATTATTTGTATATATGAATTTCTTAGTGGGTTATTCATTTTCCACTTTGTACACCAAGCACAGCATATGAATAGCCCCATAAGAAGGATTAAATGCCTTCAAGCGCTCCATTCAAGAACACAATGGCTGCTTAATTTCTCTTCAGCTATTCTGATCGGTTCAGGGTCCTCTCAATGGGAGGGAAGAATATCGTTAAAGAACGGAGAGAGAGAGAGAGAGAGAGAGAGAGAGAGAGAGAGAGAGAGAGAGAGAGAGAGAGAGTCGGGGATTGGTGTTTTTTATCTGAAAAAGGATATAAAGTGTGTGTATTTATATATATATATATATATATATATATATATATATATATATATATATATATATATATATATATAAATATACACACATACACAATAGTGTACGCGACCCATCAAAAATTAACCACTAAATATTTTGATATACACACGTACACCACTCTCACCAGGGTATGACTACTTTCCCACTCAACAGAGGACGGAAAGAGCTGAGCGTGACCGGAAATAATTTATATATATATATATATATATATATATATATATATATATATATATATATATATATATATATATATACATACACATATATATATATATATATATATATATATATATATATGTATATATATTTATAATGTGTGTGTGTGAAAAAGGAGAGCGAGGGAGAGATTTTCTCAATATTCTTCAAGTAGAGAGAAATAGAATCTGGATGATGGAGAATATTCTGGCGGCATTACTACCAAGGTCAATGATGTGGAGAGGACCGTCATTCTTTGAGGTCAACGGATAGAGAGAGAGAGAGAGAGAGAGGGGGGGGGGGACTTTTGTAGGAGGAGGAAGAGGGAAAGAAAAAGGAGAAAGAGCGGAATATAGATTAAGTATCATTAATACAATTAGGAATAGCATAATCTGAGTTACTAGAGCTAAGGGTTTTATTCGAATTGGAATAATTAAGGAAAAGCAACTGTATAAAGACATGTATACATCATAACTAGCAATATAGATAATGATAATAATAATAATAACAACGAGACGAATTTGAAAGAAAATACCATCGAAATAATCTCCTTTTTCTTATAAATTAAAGATAGAACTTAACGTTATTGAAATAATTTCCTTTTTTTTAATAAATTAAAGATAGTATACTTGATAATAGAACTTGACTCCTTCACATATAACATTATCGATGATCTATTGAGAATTATTTCATATTTTTGATAATGATGGTCAGCTAAATTTGGCGGTATAGTGGTAGCGTAAATAGATTTACTATGTATTTTTTTTTTTTTATTATTACTTTGCGGTATTTTGTCCAAGGCTATTCCTGTCATTCTTATTGTCCCTGTTGTTGGTTTTGTTTATTTATTTATAGATATTCATGTATCATTGTTTTTTTATTTCAATGGTTTTGGCCGAATCTAAATTTCCATCCTGCTAAATGGCAATTTTATTGAATGCGTTTAAAAGCATTCTGATTAATTATTGTTTATTTATATACTTAGAAACTTTTTTTTCTTTGTTTATAACATTCCTAAAAGTTGTGATTAATTTTTCCTTGGTTATAACATTACAAGAAATATTACGATTAATTTTTCTCTGTTTATAACTTTTCAAAAAGATTGTTTAATTTTTATTTGTCAATAACATTACAAAAATAATATGAAAAGTTGGGATGAATTTTTCCTTATTTATAACATTACCAAAAAATTGGTATTATTTTTTTTGTTCATAACATTACAAAAATATTTTGATTAATTTTTCTGTATTTATAACATTGGAAAAAAGTTGTGATTATATTTTCTTTGTTTATAACATTGCAAAAATATAGCAAATGATTTATCTCTGTTAATAACATTTCAAAAAGATTGTGATTAGTTTTTCTTTGTTAATAACATCACAAAAAAATTGTGATTGTCATTTCTTTGGTTATAACATTACGAAAAAATTTGGAATTAGTTCTTTTTATACATTACAAAAAGATTATTAT